>NW_021144767.1:8586274-8593462 GCF_900634625.1 Parambassis ranga
TTTCCTCCATACCAACATTAATATTCTACATTGTTTCATGATCATCTCTCAAACTCAATAATCTTCCCCTATATCCCTCCTCATTCTTTGTCAGGGTGAACCAATAAACCACTATAATTCCTTGGAAGCTTCCCACAGGTGAGCAACCACAAGGAATCATGTATACTGACAGTCAAGAAATGCACCAACAACCAAGTTACATATTTGCTGCTGATAGAAGGTCTTAGGAATCAGATGGGCAAGCTTTATTCTACTGTTATGTAATGTATACAATGAAAATCTGACACAAATGAGGGCGGGTATATTGAGTCTGTGCAAACAAAGAAGTTTGTTCCCTGACATGAATGAATGTAACTGCAGCAGAGTAAAGATATCTTTGCTAAATTAGTATAACGTTAGGCCAATCAAATTTCATGATAATGTAATCACAAATTAAATGTAGATTTCCTTTAAATCCAATTATGAGACAGCTGTATTATTCAGAAACAACAGAATACAGAACAATCACAGTAGCACCAAAGGAAAGTGACTGAATGAGATGCCCTTTACATTAAACTGTAACCCGGAACTGTGTGACACCGTTTGTTTGTCTAATTTACAGACTGGCATGCCGAACATGTACCCACTACCACCAGTGTAAATGCTCTGGACAGAAAGTTCCACTGAATGTTGGATGTGATGAAAGTGAGTGAGCAAACACTGGTGGTCTGGTCCTGACAGACCTGTAGATGACTCTGTCAGAGAAGAAATCACAGCGCTGACTTTCTGGGTTCACCAAGATCACTCTTGCAACTGCACAGTTGACCGTCTGATACCAACGTACATGGGGTGGTAACTGAAATCCAACAACAAAACACTTAGAACAATGTAACTGTATTATTAAGACCACATATTGTACGACGTCTCGTGCCTTTTGTTGAGTCGTCTCTTCTGTTAGAGCTGATGACCTGCTGTCTGTAGCGTCCATCTGCCCCTTCAGGTACACCTGTACACATGATTTATGGAGTGTCTCAGCTCATTCATAGTAGCCTATATAAACATCTTTCTGTGTGCTAGTTTACACCATCTCTTGCCTCTTAGTGTCAATCTGCGATGTTAGTAAACTGTGGATCTGTATAGAAGTTACAAAAATGCTTTTACCATTTCCAGAAGGGTTTAACCCTCTGGGCATCCTAGAGCCAAAACGGGTACATTTGCCTTTTTTTTGTATTTTGGTTCTCATATCTCTGTCAGTTTAAAGGCTAAATGTACAAAACTTGGCCAGGGATATTTTTTTTATGATTATTTACAAAAATCAATTGTCCCCATTTTCGCAAGTTGTACAAAATGGGAGATAAAAACTTTTGTTACGTTCAGCACCCTTAGGTACACGTTGGCCAAATTGACTCCCATTACATCAGCAAATCTTTGATATACTCTAATCCTGACATATTATTATGTTTTCCCAACATATCCCTTTTAGTTTTGAACGTTTTCCTTTAAAAAAAAAAAAAAAAACACATTTTAGGTGTTATGACCCCTTTAAACCCACAATGGGGGGGGGGGGGGGGCACAGCTCCCTCACAGTTTTTATAAAGACCTAATTTTGCAAAATGCAAGGAATAAAATAACTGAACTTCATAAAAATGGCTTGGTGTGTTTCAGCTTGATATAAAAGAGACAATAGAGAATCATATTGTGCATGTGAGTGTGTGTGTGAGTTGTGTGTGGTAAATCAAAGTCTAAAACAATCAAGTTTGTTGATAAACAAGTGGTGTTAGTGTTGCTGAGAATATATTGTGTGTGTGTGTGCGTGCACGTAAATTCAAATGATGAAAAGATAGATCATACAGAGGGTCCGTTCTCCTATTGGATGGTGTGCACCATGTTATGTAGGTGCATCTTTGAAGTCTAGAAGAACATGGTACAGTTTTATCTGGCCAGTCATGCCACCACGCGCAACCATGAAGAGGAGATTAAATTTTGAAGAGGCACTTGCTGCCATTTTGAGGTCCCCAAGGCCACTGATGAAAACACATCATCCTCTGACAGCAGGAAGTATCCACATAGGAATTTTTCCATTGTCCAGAGGAGGACCTTGGCAGCACCACTGGGGAGGAAGAGGGAGAAGAAGAGCAAGAGGAGAGAAGAGGAAGAGGAAGAAGAACAAGCAGAGGAAATGGATGACAGCAACTGGAGATTTCACTGGAGTTCCAAAATGGTAAGTGACAAGGGTGTAGATTGCGTTGACATTGGTGGGGCCTAAGATTCCAATGAAATTTAGACCCCTCCTGCACCCAATGAGAATCTGTTATTGTTCAGGAGGTGATCAAATTATTGGTGGGGACATGCCCCCTCCGTCCATGCTACTACACCCTTGCAAAGTGATGCTCCCACTAATGAACAAAGGTGTCTATTTGTCACATTTTGCTCTGAGATCAGGATGATCAGCAGCCTCTAGTGAGCAGCCTCAAATGAGGATCCCGTCAGCTCTCCCTCCTCCAGCGGCTCCCTGCTTCTAGCGGAGGCGAACCCTCGTCAGTGTGCACTATCAAGCAGCCGCCAGAGAAGTGCGTATTGGGATCCGGCTCGAAGGACCAATTTATGTTAGGAATAAAACAGATAGGAAATATCAGCTGTTCATCACTCAAGTGCTTTTATTCCTGCAGGAAGGAGCAGTCACACACACAGACAGCAGCCTCTGTAGGAGTGCTCAAGGTCTTTTCAGAGCAGCTCCCTTCTTATACCCTCTGTTATCTGACAGACACGACTTCTCAGAATACACACATCTTAGAAAAGGCACAAGCACAATCATAAAACAGGATCACAGGACTATGATAGTAATGATTAATCACCATACACTATAATTAATTAATAGTAAAAAGCAAATTAAGGTAGAATTCTTCCAACAAGCACCTTTAACTTTTTGTTTTCCTGAGGACATGCATTCCAGTGTGGAGCTACTGTGCCAAATGTGGGGCCCATGTCTGCAAAATGCATCATGATGCACCACCGTGCTGCCGCAGAGGACTGCAAGAGGACAGCAAGAAGGTTCCTGGTTCCATTCTGACTGGGGTGGCGATTTTGTGTGGAATTTGCATGTTCTCCCTGTGCCTGCGTGGGTTCTCTCCGGGTACTCAGGCTTCCTCCACATTCTAAAGACAAGTTAGGTTAATTGGTCACTCTAAACTGCCTGTAGGTGTGAGTGTGAATGGTTGTTTGTCTGTGTTGCCCTGCGATGGACTGGTGACCTGTGCAGGGTGTACCCCGCCTCTCACCCGAAGTTAGCTGGGATAGGCTCCAGAACACCCCCCCCCACCATCACCCCCGGGTTAGAGGTTTAAACATGTAGCAACATTATCAGCATGAACATGTTAAGCTAGGAAGCTAACAACAAGCAGGAGGAGCAAACCGCGTCTTACCTCATAAGCTGATGAAGGAGGGTCTGACCGTCGTTCGCGCCACGCGGTTTTTATCATGGTCCAAGGGTCCAATCAGATGTCCCCTTCAGTGACCATGCACCTGGCTGTCATAGGACGGACTGTCTGTCAGTCAGTCAAATGTCAGCCATGTTGGTCAGTTTGTAACTGGTATCTTTATTGGTTAAGAAAAGGCCGGTCATTAGTCAAAATAATAAGTGTACTCAGTAACAAATTGTGATGTTAAAAATAGCGAAGTACATTATTTTGTTACATTTGTACTTAAGTACAAGTAAAAGTACTGGCTTAAAAATAAAGTACAAGTACCCAGAAAAACTACTTAATTACAGTAACTTGAGTATTTGTAATACTGTTACTGCCACCCTTGGATATATGCAGTGCTTCCCCTGGATATGTGCAGTCCACCCCTGGACACATGCAGTCCACCCCTGGACACATGCAGTCCACCCTGGATATATGCAGTCCAGTGCAGTGAGGCATGCTCTGATCTGTACAATGGAGAAACCAAACAACTACTCCAAACACTGGCCTTCAATGTTTGTCAAAGTTTGTCTTCAAACAAGATGCTTATGTTTAAGGCAAAAGCTGTGACCTTGTTCAACATCCTGACACAGGATCATCACTTGATGGTGTCATAAACATTCCAATTTAAGACTAGTGGTTAAGGCCATAAAAACTCAGTGGACAAGACATGTCTCTGGTTCTCTTCCAGGCAGGTTTACACATAGTGGAGGTTCCATGGTGTAATGGTTAGCACTCTGGACTCTGACTCCAGCGATCTGAGTTCAAATCTCAGTGGAACCTTTTGTTTGGACAGTAATCCTGGTGTCCTATCTACACAGATCAGTCTATGGAGAAGTCCACAGTCTGTGCATTGCTCCAGCTGTAGTCATTAATTACTGAAATAAATCAACCTTTTGATGATATTCTACTTTCAAGTGTTTATTTCTTTTAATTTTGATGGTTATAACGACAACCAATGAAAACCCACATTCAGTAGGTCAGGAAATGAGAATATGTGAAAAGGTTCAATATTGAAGACACCTGGAGCCACTCTAACCAGATAATGAACTCAAAACACCTGCAAAGGCCTTTAAATGGTCTCAGTCTAGTTCTGTAGGCTGCACAACCACAGGAAGACTGCTGACTTGACAGTTGCCCAAAGACGACCATTGACACCTTGCACAAGGAGGGCAAGACACAAAGAGGCTGGCTGTTCACAGAGCTCTGTCCAAGCACATTAACAGAGAGGGAAGGGGAGTACAAGCAAGAGGGAGTACAAAGTGTTCCCAAACAGGGACTTGAACCCTGGACCCTCAGATTAAAAGTCTGATGCTTCCAATACTTCACTAGTACACTTCATGTAGAGTAGTGAGTCCTGATTGACTTGCAATTGACCTTATACAAGGGGGATTAGCTCAAATGGTGGTAGAGCGCTCGCTTAGCATAAGAAGGGGTCCGATTTTCTCGCTGTCGCACGCAAGGGAAAAAGTTGAGAAAAATGTGGAGCCCCGCTGTGCGCGGACAAACGTCTCGTGTAGCGGTATTGAGGCAATATTCCTGTTCATTATAAAGGAGTTTAAGTGAAATATGAAACAAATCATCTGCCATGGGCTGGACTCGAACCCGTAGTCTGTGCGACAATGTATAGAGTTGTTGGAGTGTTTAAATCCCACAACGTGCGTAAAATAATTAATGATTGATTTAGCTTAGTTTAGATATGTTTAAATATATTACAATATCAACAGATGTTTTTTAGTTTATATGCCCCGTCCAATGACTTGTGATGTTTACCTGTTTATGGTTTAATAATATGAACAATGAGCAGTCAACGTGTTTTTGTGTGGGAGCTTCTTTGATAAAGATCAGAGTGAATCTTAAATGTTTATATGATTTATCAGAACAAATATAAAACAAATACAAGTGAATACACACACACACACACTGCATACAGGACTATAAAATACTATTCAGCCATTCACCCATGTGAAAATATATACAACATATACAGGTCAAATATTAGGTCAAATATTACACAATGTACAATTATACAATAAAATTCAACAGCACTGCATAAAGACAGACAGGCTTGTTGATTTAAACATAAGAAAATTGCTTATATACAATATATACAGGCCAAACATTGTACAGTGTTTACTGTGGATGTTTTTGCTGGCGCAGCCACTCATCCAGAGACATTCCACTGGATGAACGCGAGCAAAATGTGGCATTACCATATCTACTGTGGCCAAACTCTGCTGTTTTAGGATGCCCACATTTGCTGCATGTGTTGAAGGTAACCCTTCTCACCTTCCTTTTTTGGACTCCACTCTCCTCCAGAGCCCGCCGCCGCCTGTTCCTCTGAGTGAAACGGGACACAGTAGGAAGAGGAGCAGCAGACGCAGGAAGAAGGGAGCTGCGCCTGCACCGGATGCTGCAGTACCAGAAGCTGCCATCACCACTGGCACAGTCATGTTTGGGTTCAGAACTAACGTGCCTAACCCAGCTGCTGAAACAGGCTGTGCAGTTTCTGATGCTGTGGGACCAGGTACTGTGGGCGCAGGTGTGATGGGGCGCTCCCTGATGCGCCGGCGACCAGGCGCAGAGGAGCCTGTCCTTCCTGATTTGGTGGAAGTACCAATGTGTGCTTGGGCCTGATATGATGGTGCTTCATCCAGTGGTTCCCTCAGAGCAGTAAGCCGGGTTTGAGCCACAGGAATTGAGGCAGATGGAGCCGGTCCCTGATTAAGGACACTCAATTCCTGACTCTTCTGCCGCCGTTGAAACCTGAAAATACATCATTTGCAGGATGCTGTCCTTCTCCATTACTGGACGTGGATGGGTGGGGTGGAGCAGAGGCCTGAGGACTGGTTGTCAAAGATGGGGGGCTCTTTGAAGATCATGGCAGGGGTCATCCTCACAGAGCACTGACACTGTGATGTCCTCCATGATCTCCTCCTGAAATCCCTCATCTTGCAGGTCCTCGTCATTTATTTGCTCCACCAACCTGTCCTCCTCTTCAGGGTTCTGGAGCACTGGAGTCAATGTTTTGCCTGTCTGGCTGTACAGATACTCCACCCCAGCAATTCCTACAAGAAAAAAACAAAAAAGAAAGTGTTCTTAATATTTTGTCCAGAACATAAAAGGTTATACAGATAATGTTTCAAAATACAAAAATGTGGATTGATGAATAAATGATTTATATTGGTGTTAAATGAGTATTTCTTGCCTGTGTATATCCAGGAGGGCGGTAGCGCTCATCCCAGGGCTTCCCAAACACAACTCGGCTGAGCTGGTCCACAGCCTCTCGCAGGGCACTGCCATATGATCGGATGGAAGAGGCTCCTTTACAGCCTCTTCCATCCGATCTTCATTCCATCAAGCCTTCAAGGAGATAGGCCTGAAAATGTGCATCACTGGCACTGGTTCCTAAAGGTTAAATAAAATAGAAAAAAAGGGTCACACACGCGCAAGATATGTGCTACATTTGAGGTACTATGAGGTTACATGCAATAGAGTTATGTAAATACATGAAAAATCATTATAACCAGAATTAATGAGGAAAAGTAATTAATTAGTTTCTTGTGAGATAAGATCTGTTCTGACATCAGAAAAGGACTGTAATATTACTGTAGAATGTGACATTACTTTAAAGTAATGGAAACAGTTACAGTGCTTATAATACTTAAAGAGACACTGTAATCCATATGGATACCTGGGATGAAGCGGTTCAAGTGGAGGTGGAAAGACTCCGGAGGTAGAGCCACGG
>NW_021144767.1:8593475-8753752 GCF_900634625.1 Parambassis ranga
CTTAACTTGAGCTTCTATGGTAATATAACAAAACACATTAAAACATATGAGTTTTAATGGACAATTAAGTGTCAGTATTAGTGTGAGTGTAATGTGGTAGTTTTGTTTTTGCAACACTGACACTAGTGTAGAGTTTTAACACTATTGTCAGCCAGTGTTACTTTCTAACACCTGTCAGAGTTGAAATATACAATCTGAAAAGACAAAGGAAGTGATTGGGGCACCTTAAACACTGCAGTGTTTGGTACACAGGCTGGATCCAGTGTTAGGCTGTAGTTCATGAACTCAGAGGGGAGCAGTGCCCAAATCAACAAACAAAAAGACACTAAAACACACTAAAGTTCCCTAACAAAAGAAAAAAAATGGCAAAGCTGGAACCTAAAACTCCTGACCCAAAAACAGGAGAACAAAGAAAAAGGGCGTCTCCCTCCTACAAGCTGCAGCTACACATGACAATATATACAGAGCTACTTACAAATGACAATGACTGATCCAAAAGCAAGATGGACTCCAGCTACACAAACACATCAACACAACAGGTACTCAGACACAGACTAAAGACACACAAATCATCTGGCTCATGTGAGAGTGGAAGTGAGGAGGACATGAGACTAAAAAGACACCTGGGACATGCTAGCAGGTCACAGTCCATATTCACTCCAATGACATCACATCCAGACGTTTGATGGACAAAAGCCTTTTTCTTGTTGCATATGTGGGTCAGAACAATAAGGATCCAGTAAGTGTGCAATGACACTGTGACTGAATACAAGAGACAAATGTCCATTAAAGACAGGACTTCTGATGGACTGATAGAACACTGACTCATGCACAATAACATGAGGAAAGACTGAGTCAAACTTACCCTTCCTCACATCAGGTTTTAACGTCTGCTCTCCACCATGGTCCACCCTGCAGGAAGAAACACATTCTGACTGTGTTATATCAAAGGCTGTCATGTGTGTAGCTACGTTGGTTGGCAGCATCAAAACACATGTGAGACAGTGAGTTCGAGACACAAGAGATGGCAGCCAAAAAGAACATCTATATAAGGAGCTATTCTGTAATGAAACCTGTCAGTCATGTAAAGTTCACTAATGAAATTAGTTCATCATAATAATAACTGATGCATGGCATCTAACAGGCTAATCGCTGCATAATAGTCCTAACAGTCCTCTTAAGGTCTCCTTTAGAAAACAGGACACTCATAGTATTTCTGACTAAAACCATCTTACATATGTTCACAAAGAAACCAGGGAAGATGAAGCATTTGCTAATGATAATATGGAGTAAGGAGGCGTTCAGTTCATGTGTTGTGCTTAAAAATATTGTTCATATTATGATGTTAAAATACATTTTCCTCTCTGTTTTTTTGAGAGTGAGTGGTTTAAAAAAAAGAAAATGGGAGATGAGTAGTTCTAGTATGGAAAGTAATGGTCCAGCCAAATTGTCTCATGTTAATGTTGATATTTATAATCAGTTAAGCTGATAATGAGAATATTTATAATGACCATTGAGAGGCCATGTTTTACATGGTACATGGTTGTGTATACATGTGTTTATATGTCCGTATCTATATGTAAAGACATATTCTGTTATGAGAATATTATTGTAACCCTATTTTGGCCTATACAGGCCGGGTCCCTTTTCTTTATGTGGATCCCTGGGTTCAAGATCTTTCAGAGCCGAAAACTCTGTTTATATGTAAACGAAGGGAAAAGTAAAGGTAACACGAGTAAAATATAGAATATATATTGTTCCCTCATGATGACACTGGTGTTCAGGCCTGGGTGTCCTCACAGAGCTTACGTCTTATTGAGGTCATCGATGAGCAGCTGCTCGTGCGTCTGGAGGATGTGGTAGAATTTATCTTTGGCCTCTGTTCCAGCTTGCAGGAACGTGTAGAGCTCCCTGACCTTGTCCTGGCTGGTGGGCTGAGCTCTGATCCGATCATATGCTTCCTGCTGGATGACCGAGCCCAAGAGCTGATCCAGGATGGGGTCGATGTTGCTGATTCTCTGGATCAGGTCGGCTCTGTGTTTTTCCACAAAGTGCGTGTCTGAGAGGAGAGCAGAGAAAGATGATGACCTCTGTGGTGTGTTCAGGAACCCCTGCCCTCTGTCCTGTGAGGACTGATGGGCTTCAGGGTGTATAGAACGCTGAGTGCCTGACATTTCCCAGTTTGGGATCAATCAAAGAATAAAGATCATCAGTCTATCAGCTGGTTTATGGTGTGTTCAAGAGGAACTGGTGCTGACCTTTGGACTCTGCCCTCTTTGTGAGGTCAGAGAGGTCAAAGGTCAGGTCAGTAAAAACCCAAATACTCGCACTGAGGTGTGTGTGGTGTACAGAGAGAAAACTGTACTCACGGTCAGCGGGCTTTGCCATCAGTCCAGCTGTGTCTTCAGCTGAAACAGAGAAGGAGACACCGTCAGTGACAGTGGCTGGACCTTCAAAGTTTGAACTAGCTGCAAGTGAAGTAGCTGCTGATCAAGTGTAGAACCTGCAGAGTTATAGAGTTGTCTGAAGAGGTTTCACTGCTCCTCCAAGCAGCTTCATGTAGTTCTAACATGCCTCTCGTTTCAGGTGTCTTCACTTCCTTGTGTCTCCTCTGCTGATCACCTGCTGGCCCTAATGTGTCTCACCTGTGTCCTGTTTTTTCCTGCTCCTCGTGTGTTTTTCTTGCTGACATCTTTCAAATATAGTATCACAATAAATAATCTACAGAAATACATTTGAAAATAAATATTTATATATTTATTCTCATAATAAAGGCACAATTCAAGTCCATATTTTAGGAACTAATTAACATGTACTAATTTAATGTTTACTCATTAATTTAAACTCCTGAATAAAGATTACAGGCACTTTCTGAGTGCAAAACATTACAAGCTCTTTAAGGAAATATCAATCCACATTTATTTCAGTGTAGAAATGTGAGCTGTTTAGTTGGTGTTAGGTGTGTCAGTGTAATAAATGTCAGATTATGTTGAAATGACTTAACACAGTCTTGTTAGCTTCACATAATTTAGTTATTTCGATTGAACACAACTAAGTTCTGTGGAACTTGTTGACATAACTATATTAAGTAAATTGGACAACTTCATCAAAGGGGAACTGTGCATGTCACACAGCCAAGTGCTGCCACCTGGTGTCAGGTGTAGGTATCAGGTTGGTGAGCGTTCAGTTTACTCAACAATGTTGTGTTGAATTGACTTAGTTGGTTTGTGTTGCTTCAACAAGTTTACATTTTAAGTTTAGGTTTTAAAACCAAACACACAAATGTTAATGAAACTGCACATAATTACATTTATTTGATCCAACAACTCACTGAGATCACTTTCACTACCTGGGACTGTCAAACAGCAGGCCCAGGTATGAGGGTACAACACTGCACTTTTCACACTTTTATATGCCTGGGTCCAGTAGACCCAAACATCCTGTATATAATAGAAATGTGTGTGTGTGGGTCAATGAAAATGTGTTCAGATATATGTTCATCACAGTCAATGAGCCAGGGCCAGTGAGTCTCAGTTTAAAACAATAATTGGTTGGATCATTTTTCTGTTGATGAAAAATACAAAGGGTCCCACAGACAGTCAGATTCAGTTTGACCTTTGACCTCATGCTCCTCATGTGCTCTAACATGCACTGTGAGCTGTAAGTCTTATACAGACAGGTGTGTGTCTTTCCTCATCAAGTCCAATCAGCATCACCAAACACAGCTGGACTCAGATGAAGGTTAGAACCATCTGAATCATATTTCACTTTTTGTTTTTTAATCTGCAGAAATGTTTCCTGTCAACATGGGGTGCTGTGTGTACAAAAAATAACTGAAATGATTTCAAATGGCTGCAGCTGTTTACGTGAGCAGATGCTGTGACTTAATGACTGGAATGTTTAATCATTTATTTCATTTCATCCCAAAAGGACCGGATCAGGACTGACCTCACGTTTTTAACCTCACATGTTCTCATGTACAGACTGAAGGGGATATTTGACATCACGTACTGTATGTCTGTGTGTATATTAATAACACACTGTAAAGTCTTTCAGTTGGTTCATAGCCTGTCCAAAATACTGTAGAGTTCAGATAATTGCACTGAAGATGTGAATGGGTTAACAGTAGATCAAACAGATATGAGTGCAGTGTCATCCACACGTCAGGTAGATTTCTCTGGAAGGATTTGTGATGAGATGGGCTCCAGCCCCCTGTGAGCCTGCACTGCAGGACAAAGCGGGTTACTAGAGAACGAATGGATTTGTGAGGATCAGTTGTAATTACGCATGTGTACCACTAGGATGCACTAATTACCTGTCACTATGTGTGGATATATAATCTGAGTTTGAGAGAGGGAGCGATTGTAGAACAGACGTTTCAGTTAAACAACAATAAAGATCAATCAGTTACACTGCAGTAAAATCAATGAGGTGGTCAAACTGATCACTGATCAGATATTGACAGATTCTCACCTGCTGAGTCAGCTCTGACTTCCAGAAGTTTCCAGCTTCATGTGTGGAGCTGCTCATCTGCTGCAGTCTGTCAGGAAATGAACAAGAAGTAACTCCAGAGAAACCACGCCTTTAACCCTATCTACCCCAAGGGACCCAAATTTGGGGGCTTTTTCATGCACCCAAAGAATAAAAGCCATATAACACTGTACTAACCATGTAAACAATAATCACATTGCATATCAAATTAAACATTGGAAACTCTACTACAAGCACATATAAGCCATCTTTACACACATCAAACATAACTTCAACACCATGCAAATCAATCATCACTCATCAAAATAAAATTCTCATATCAAAGTCGACACACTTGCCACATTCTTATTTCTAGCTCTGTGATACTTCAGGTCACACAAACAAGGTGTCATATGAAAGCTGAGACTTCACCAATTGACACTCTTACAGTTGTTTTGCTATATTATAAATATTTGGTGAATTAGAATATAAAGAATATAAAAGTAAAAAAATCACGAGTAATAAAAAATTCTGTCTTTCTTCTGTAAATTTGCAATAATCAGTCATATTTGTGTCAGGGTTCGTCAGGGGGAGGACACAATTGCAGAGGCACAGAGCGGTTACAGCTAACAAAAAGCTCCTTATTCAAAGCCAGGAAGGCAAAACAACACAATAACCAACAACCAACAGCGTGGTAAAACTACATAAAGGAAAACAGGCACAGGGCGTAAAAAGGCAGGAACAAAAACATAAGAACAAAGCAACTACCTGGAGCACCCCGAGGTCAGGCAGAAGTACATGGCATGGTAGGCGAGGATCAAGGCATGGACGAGACAAGGACAGAAACAAACCCTACACCGGACAAGACGAACTAGCAAAGACAGAGGGGAAGACACAGACTATATACAAAGGGACCAGGGAAGACAACGAGACACAGGTACCACACATGAGGGCAGGTGATCACACAAGGAGGGAAACCACAGGAAGTAAAACTCAAGACAATGCACGGTGGGGGGGCAGGACTACCAAAGTACACAAGACAAGACAAGAACTAAACACAAACCCAGGGAAACAAAACACCAGAAGGAAAATAACTAAACACAGATTAAACTAAAAACCCAAAACCAGGAAAACTAACCCATAAACAAACTCCAGGTCGTGACAATTTGAGGGCAATAAACGCTTGGTTCAGATAGACCAACATGTCTGTGTTTATTCAAGACTAAAAATATTAGGATTAGACATTTATTATGTTTGTGGAGGACTTTTTTGGGGGAGAATGTGGCAACGGTCGTTTAGCTTACAATGCATTTTCTTTGGTGAGTATAGCACTAATATTACTACTACCTGTCAAATCTACTGGTTCTGACCTTTTGATAGAGGTGTCAATCACCCTAATCAACCTGCATATTTGACAAGGTATTAGCTTAGCATTAGGTGGGCGTGGCCTATCTGCTTTATACATCTGTTATAACCTATAGATGTGTAATAATGTATGTATACAAGTAGAAACTGATGTAAATAGAAGTGATGAACACCAATAGTGACTTAAACGTGGAATATATAGTTTGGTTCATTAAATTTTAAGACATTTAAAAATGTCTACATAGGTTGGACTAAACCCTCTGTAATCTTGTTTCCCTTAATTAAAATAAATAAAAACTTGGCAGACATAATGTCCACAAACTTAGCACCAGATTGAGATAAGTAGATTGCTTCATCTACATCATTTGTAAGGAGATATTCATTCTAAAAGTGTAGATTTTCAACAGACGAGGACATTTTTTATCATTTCTGCTTTGTGCCATCTTAATTTACAAAGAGCCAGAGGCATACAAACTAATACTTACACAACTGTGAACATCAGCAGCTCAGTGAAACAACACAGAAAATAAAATCACTGTTTCCTAAAACAAATCTGCTAACGCACAACAAAGAAGAGTTACATTCATGATTTTTTAAACTGTGCAGCTCAGTGAACACAAACATCACAGAAAGTCATCCAGTCGGACCGGTTCTGACACTCCCTGCATTTCTCACTGATCATGTGACCTGAGAGTTTGTTCAACTACAAGTAAAAAACACACTGATCTGATAAACTCAGCATAAACCAACATTTTCTATTTAAAGTGGTTTTAGACAAGTTGTTCTGAGTTTCAGAGAGGGAGCGATTGTAGAACAGACGTTTCAGTTAAACAACAATAAAGATCAAAAGAAGTAAAGAAGTAATAAATAAATACAATATATATACAGGAACATATACAGCTGCTCTTGAACCTTCTCTTCACTGACTTCCAGTACAATCCAGACTTCAAAATCCTCCTCCTTACTCTCAAGGTCCTTAATGATCAAGCTCTGTTACACCTGCAGGATCTAATAGTCCCATATATTCCCAATGGAACACTCAGATCACAGAGTGCAGGTTTACTTGTAGTTCCTAGAATCCATTAAAGTAGACTGGGAGGACGAGCCTTTAATCACCAGGAGCCCTCACTCTGGAACCAGGTGTAAATCTGGATTAAAGAGGCAGACACCACCTCCACCTTTAAGACCAGACCTACAACCTTTGTGTTTAGCAGGTGGTACAGCTAGTCTACACTGTAGTGTGTAGGGCTGATAATCAGAGCTGTAGACATCAGTGTTTCTCCTACCATTATATCAGCAGGGTGCCATGTCCCCCCAGCAGCACCCACTGACCCTCCTTGAAGGTCCAGTTCATTTGATTGTCTTTACAGTATGTCTCTATGGCGTCAGTCCTGGAAGTAGTCTGATCTGATGAACTCAGAACAAACCGACGTTTTCACAGCAGGTGTGTAAATGCTGTAAAATCATACAAACGCCACTGTGGACATGAATGGGTTAACAGTAGATACAAGTGATGAGTGCAGTGTCATCCAGCTGTCAGACCGGTTCTGACACTCCCTGCATTTCTCACTGATCATGTGACCTGAGAGTTCTACAGTCTGCTGTGAGTGGAACAGAAAAACACTACAAGTAACACAAGTTGTTCTGAAACAGCTGCTCATCTGCTATAAAAGTCATCAAGTGTCTGAAAGACATTTCCTGATTCACTTCTACTGTCTGTCCACTAGATGGAGCTCAGCAATCAATGAACTGCAGATCAGCACAGATCGATGACTGGTCACATCTGAATCCTTCAGCCACAGGGCCACCATTCCCATCTTGAAGCTAAAGTGGCCGTCAAAGAAACGCTGCTAAATGTAATGTACTGTTTACACCAAGTCACCATGACAACAAGTCATAGCACGATTTGTAAACAAAAGCAACAAAGGCAACAGTCACTCACTCATCTACTGCTCCTGTACAGTACTTCTACCGGCTGACAGGAGCTATTCTGACTCCTGCTCCGGTCCCTGCTGGCTCTCGCCTCTACTCCTCCTCCCTCTGTGTTACTACTCTGCTGCTCATTAAAGCTGTGTGCACTCTGACGGCCTGTGCACTCCATGGACCTGCTTCTGCACTGATGTGGGCCCTGCACCTGCTGCTGCTACAGTGTGCTGCAAACATATCTGTGGTTTTGGCACTAAGCAGCCACTTGTAGGCTTTTGAGCCTTTTCTCTCTCTTCATCAACACTTTTATACTTTACCTGTGACCTTATGACGTCACCTTTATAATAGAACATGATAACATAAAGCCATTGATTCCTACTCATCTATCCAGCTAATGTCCACATTAAAACTCTGCACTCAACATGTTGGAAGCATTTTCTCATTATTCCTTCACAGTGAGTGAGTCTTACCTGTGTTGTTGGTTTCTGTGACGAAGCAAACACAAACACATGAGCAGCTACTGTCTGAGCTCTGAGGACTGACACACTTCTCCTCATGGCAAATATTAGATTCACATATTTATGAACCCTTGAAGAGAAAATGTTTCTTCTGATGAGTTTCAATCATCGATATGAATTCATGAAAAATAAAACATGACAAATTGATGCATTTATAAATGTTTTAGTTTTAGTGATAAGAATCATCTGAACTCAATTCAACCAGATGCACCTGAACGCACCATGAACTTTAAACCAACCAAACGTACGTAACGTGGCGCGCGGCTGTTGCGCAGCACAGGCGCGTCAAACCGGAAACAGACTGATCTGATAAAGTCAGAATAAAGCGACCTTTTCTCCGCTTGAAGCTTTGAACGAGTCGATCTGAGTTTCAGAGCAAATGAAGCTGCTGAACTTTACAGAGAGAACGATCAACAGAGACGCTTGTTGTTGGTTCCGCGTTTCAGGGACTTACTACAATAAAGATCCATCAGTTACAGGCAGCAAAGATCAATGAGGTGATCACACTGATGATTGATCAGATATCGACAGACTCACCTGCTGAATCAGTCCTGACTTCCAGAAGTTTCCACCTTCGTGTGTGGAGCTGCTGGTTCTGCTGCAGTCTGTCTGACAGGAGCTCAAAAACGAAAGTAAGTCCACAGAAGCCACGCCTTTAAACCAGGACACGTCTCCAGCAGGGGGCGCCCTCACAGTGGAAACATGAAGCTGATTTTTACAGCAGCCTCCCTGTTGTTGCTCTGTCTGTGTCTGTTTACATGATAACAGCTGTGACACAAACAGAACAGTGATGGACTTTATTCAACCTGCTCAGCGAGAGAAGCAGCGAGCAGCTCTGATAGAAGTCTGTCTGCACCATCATCAGGGTCTGATGCTGCTGCAACAGCCGGACTCTGGGACAAAGTGACGTCAGCAGATGTCGGGTTGTCCTCTGAGTCTCTGAAGCAACATGCGGCTCAGCTGGAAAACAGCTTCTGATGGAGCTCTGATAGTCTGACTTCATCTCTGAGAGGAAGAAGAGGGAGAAGCCGCTGCGCAGCCGCGGACTCTCTCCAGCAGCAAAGTGCAGAGATCATCAGAGCTCCACATGAGCTGAACATGAAGAGACACAGTCCGCTAGCAGCTCCTTCACTGTCGGCCTGCAGCGCTGCTCCCACACTCATCTGGACTCTTTCATCCACACAGAAAACACGAGCGGAACATTCAGCCTGCAGAGGAGCTGCCTTGGATTGAGTCTCCGCGGTTCTCATGGTGTGTTCAAGGACCGCCTCCCGCTCTCAGCTGATCATAACTACACTCTGACTGTGCTTGTGTTGCAGCTACGAACTGAACATGGCAGAAGAAGCTTCAGCTCCAGCCGCCGCTCCGGCCGAAGCGCAGAAGAAGAAGGTCTCCAAGCCGAACAAGTCCGGCCCCAGCGTCAGCGAGCTCATCGTGAAAGCTGTGGCCGCTTCCAAGGAGCGGAGCGGCGTGTCTGCAGCCGCCCTCCAGAAGGCTCTGGCTGCCGGAGGATACGATGTGGAGAAGAACCCGCGTCAAGAGCCCAGAGCCCCCACTCAGAGAGCTCATCCTCACTGCCCGTTCAAACAGGACCTCTGTGATCATGCTGCTGCACACTGCACAGCTCCACCTGGTTCACTGGGGTTTGTTTTGTTAGTGTTAGTTCATGTGTTTACTTATATACTAAAGCAGTGATAAACCTATATTTACTAAACATATAAAACTATATAAACAATACATGAATATTTTCAAGAATGACTTTATTAATCCCTGTGGTTAAATTACATGATGAGTCTGATGGCGGACTGCAGGAGTCACCGCCTGTACCGTTCCTGGAGCAGCAGAGTTTTTTAGTGTTATCATTCCATAGGTCATCATGCTTTTACACATAATAAACCTATACTTATTAAAGCTATTTATAAATGATATTATGTATTTATTGTAAAACATTTATTATAGTTTCCTGTTAAATATTCCTCGGTGTCAGTTTGATATTACATCCTTGAACCAACCAATAAATAAATGTCCCTGAGACGGACCATTATTCATCTTGAAGAGTTCAACATGTGTATTATTACACTGCATCTTACAAAAGATAAAAGATGATATTTATTTCAGAAGAGACTGATTATTCTGTGCATCAGACAGAGTGATGAGCAGCAGAGGCAGAGGATGAGGAGCCGCTCTTTAGAGGACACTGAGGTGGCTCTTAAAGAGCCGCTGTGGTTTGAGGAGCCGCGGACACTTCAAGCTCTCTCTCCGTGGATGCAGCGGGCCAGCTGGATGTCTTTGGGCGTGATGGTGAGCCTCTTGGCGTGGATGGCGCACAGGTTGGTGTCCTCGAACAGGCCGACCAGGTGCTGGCCTCCTGCAGAGCCATGACAGCGGAGCTCTGGAAGTAGTCAGCTCCATGTTTGATTATTCTAGATGCTTTAAGGCTGTGAACCCCTCACTGCACACTTTAAACTCCGTTCTCTCTGTTTAAACACTGTCAGAGTTCAAACCTTCGTAGGGAATAAGTCCAGTATTACAGAATGAAACCAAAGATCAAACCTGTTTTCAGCAGCATTCTGCATTCTGGAGATGGACTGACACTGGTCTACGGACTATCCGGACCAGAACTCAATGAGCTGTAAGAGAAAAACAAGGTGAGAGGTGAACTGGTTATAGGAGGGACCACTGTAATGCAAACATGTGATTTGCTGATTCTGGTGTTTTTAGGTTTTGATTTAAATTCCACAAAATCATTTATTTGCATTCAGTTATTTTTGATTGTAACCATATATAATTCATACTTCTGTCTGTGTTCTAAGAGTCTTAAAATATGTTTCCTTTTTATTTACAGTGTGCATGTCATGTGACTTATGAACGTACAGTTTGTGCATATATATAAACAGTTTGATTTCCAGGTTGATGCAGCAACAGCTGCTGCTCTGACACCATTGTTCATGTCTTCCTCTCTCTGCACTGTGTTAACACACCTGAATGCTGCAGAGCATCTTCTTCTTTCCTGCTAAATAAATAATGGCCCTGTGGTCTGGTGGTGTCGGTTCACCTTGGACAGCGATGGACAGGAGGACAGTCAGGGGGCTGCTGCTATGACAGATGGTGTTTGTCAGCATTCCTCGTTAGTATAGTGCAGGGGTGGGCAATTATTTTTTTGCAAGGGCCACATAGACTTCCATTAGAAAAGCAAAGGGCCACAAAAACATACAAAAACATCTGAAGCTGAAGGTTTTTATTTCACTATATGAAGTCAACACTGACCTCATATATCAGCCTGTTCTTGTTTTGTAAAATGACATTTTCTGGTAAAATAAAGGTTCAAATAAATAATGTGATATAACCACATAAATACATTAATAGCATAAATACTATAATCAGATATATGGAACTACTAAAGGCAACTAACTGATTAATAAAACAGCTTTTGATGTTATTATTCATATGTGACTATTGTCATATGACGTAGTTTATCTCAACCGCAACCGCGTTTCCCCTTAAATCACCTATAATGTTTGCTGCGTTACCAGCTCTGTCTGTGCTGAGTTAATGTTCCATTATCAAGAACGTTGGTCGTCTTCTCTGTGAACATATCCGCGCTTATGTGTGTACGTGTGTGTGAACGCGGACGGGAGGAGAGAGAGAGTTGCGCAGAGTTGAATGAATGGAAAGATAGCGATATTATAAAGTCGCATTGGCGGAAAAAAGGCTCAGAATCAGTGTGTGGCGGAGGGTGTTGATGATGTGAACTGGTCTGTGTGTTTACTGCTCTCTCCTCTGTCCTCTGTGTGTGTCCAGGTCCACTCTGAAAGTGACAGCTCTGAAAGTTGGACAAGGTCTGAGCTTTTTAAGAGCAGATGACGATGTCGGCTGCAGCACCGCAGTAACATCTGAATGCGCCGTGGCGTTTCTTCTCGCTTTACCGTACATTTCAGCATAGTCGCGCAGCATTTTTAAAGTGTACACAGCGCGACCGTGTCTCTACAAAAAGTAGATGGGATGAAGCAGTACACCAGCGTGGAAGAGACGAGGAGGGTTGGAAAGACGTTACCGGTAATGCCGTGCTGACAGCTGACTTTTGATGCCTTCTTTTTTTTATTGTGTGTACGAGTCCGCGGGCCGCATTGAAGACGCAAGCGGGCCGGATGTGGCCCGCGGGCCGTACTTTGCCCAGGTCTGGTATAGTGGATAGTATCTCCGCCTGTCACGCGGAAGACCAGGGTTCGATTCCCCGACGGGGAGAAAGACTTTTACCAGCAGATAGGATGATACTGACCCTGTACATTGCTGCTGCAATAGAAAACATTTCCCAGTTTGGGATAAATAAAGTATTTGTTCTGTTCTGTTCTGTTCGTCTTGTGTCTTGTGAGCTTTAGATTATATTATTTCTTGGGCTCTGTGCTCTAAGAGTCTTAAAATATGTGGTTTCCTTTATTTACAGTGGTGCATGTCATGTGACTTTACTTATGCAACATGTATGATAATGTTCTGTCTCCTCTCATTTCCAGACTGTCTGGAGGACACACAGAGTGGACATGGGTCACAGAGTGCTGCTGCTGTCTGTGTCTCTGCAGCATGGGCAGCTGCTCCTGCTCCACTCGTCACCGGCTGATTGTTCACACCTGTGATCAGTCATCAGCCAATCCTGCTGCAGCTTCCATCTAGTATATGTGTCCAATGGAAGCTGAGCAACATGTCAGCTACACACATAGAAACACTACACATAGTTTGTCATATAAATAACATGGATTGAATCATGTTGTACAGTCAATGGAAACAAAAAACACTGAGAGTGGTGCTGGTAGGGCAGCAGTGGATGGAGGCTGAAGTGCTGCCACCTAGTGTCAATATTTGGTATTACTCTGACTACATATTCCACCTTTAACTCTCTGCCATATATACTGTGCCATGTGTGAAGTGATAATAAAATGTGAATGTGAATTTATTGTAAAGAACTTAACTTATTATCCCTGTTATAAGTGAGCAGTGTGTGTGTGTGTTTGATGGAGTGTGTAATGTCTGCTCAGTGTTACTGATGCTGCTGTGTGTGATCTGTTAAAAATGATATGTTAAAATTAGGTGATGTATCTGTGTAATTGTTTAGGTGGATTTAAAACCTGCTTTAGGATATGTGGTCTCTGCCGTAAACAATGTAGCAGTGCAGGGAAAAGAGGATAAAGAATACATCAACCTCCCAAGTATTGAAACACAAATGAATTATATATAGTAACTGGAATGTATTATTTTCTACCTCCACAGCATTGTAGATTCTAAAAAAAACAACTGGCAGCACCTGTTGTATTACAGAGTACATTAGTAGACTATATGTAGTAGTTTGGGTATGAACATTCTAAGTAAAACACACAGAGCATGCTAGATAATACACTGTAGTTACCTTATGGTAAAATGCCAATCTATGATCCTGGAGAAGATTGTATACATAGTCTTCTCATCAAAGTCATTAATGGTGATCATGTTGAAGTGCCGCAGGAAGCGAGGTGTGACTGCGTTTCGCCCCCCACCTAGAACACAAGCAGGACAAAATCTAGAGAACAATTCTGAAAGCTGTATTTTACCATGTATGTCCGGTCCAGGTGAAGGTCATTTCATACTGTATTTTAACATTCAGTATTCTGAAGGGAAATTGGCTTTGCACATGTGGAATAAAGTCTCTGCTCTTTAAAGCATATTTAGGCATCAATTTAAGAAATGGAAATGAACCAAGAGAAAAAGAAACACAATTTAAAAAAATGTTTGCCAGTAATTTTTGTCAAGTGTGTGGGTTTGATCAGACAATAGCAGAGACGCACAACACTTAAAACACTGAAAAACTGTCAGCTCAGGCACCAGCAGCAAATACTGTTGCACTGCCGCCAGCCGAGAGCGGCAGCCACCCCTTTCTGTTTCATCTGTCGCTGCCAGCAGCCTCAGTGGACACGGCTGCTTTCATGTTTACACTGGTAGCTGCAGTGGAGGCGGATGTAATAAACACGTTCTATTTGTAAGAACCTCAAGGCACCGAGGAGGTTCACATAATAGTAGGTAGAGGTTGGAGACACTAACTCCAGAGCACTTTAGCAGAAGGTAAGTAACAGAGGAAGAGAGTACTGTACTCATCCTCCAAACAGAGATCAAGAGCTTTGAAACAACATAATTGATGTAACAATAATATTTCCACTAAAGAACCTTGAGGCTTCCACAGCTGCTACTCACCAGGTGGTCCCATAGCACACATGATCTGGATATCCACCAGGTTAATCATGGAGCAGTCCTTCATGTCATACCAGTTCCAGTGATCCAGCCACTGACGCAGCAGCTCCACCGGCGGCTGGGCACCATAAACCTCCATGGCTGGCATGTTCACATCATCCACAAACACAACCTGATAAGATGTAACATTATGTACTGATCAAAACAATGCACCTTTGTACTGTATTTCAACATGTATGCTTCACACACTGTTCAACTGCCAAAACAGAATGACTGCATGCTGTTCAAATATAAAGCATGAAGTGATGAAGGAGCTGTACCATTTTCTTCCCCAGTGGTGGGCCGAACACTCCTTTGCGGCGCTTATCTAGCTTGGACAGGATAATGTTTTGGGTCTGGGCGGCTGTAGTCTGGGCTGAGAAGTTGATAAATAATGGGCTGTATACATCCTTCTGCAGCTGATTCAACAGGAAGTCCTGGGCAAGAGATATTTGATATAAGCACTGTTTACAGTATTCAATCAACATGAACATCTATGCATTTACAATGAAATGGTCACACTGTATGAAAAAACTATTCAGAAATTCATATTCAAAAATACGCAGACAAGCAGGAGGCGGAGAACAAGTAGAGCTCCACAGTGAGATGATCTCACCCCAGAGTCTCAAGTTCGAGCACATGGTTGAACTAATGAAGCAAAGGGAAGAAGGGGAGGATTAGTCCTTGATATAAAGAGTCAGAGCTCTGCTGAGAGATGCTCTGTATTCGTCTCACACCCGGTGTCTGTTGCTGTGCTTCGTCGGAATGATTTGTGTGGTCAGAGCATTCTCTCTATCCTGGGACATCATAGAGAGGAATGCTCACATGGACAGTGCTTTTTCAACAATTACTTCTGCTGACAAAGACATCTTCATAGTACAAAAAGCCATGTCGGTCCACAAATCTTATTCCTATTGAAATAAAGTACATATAAGCTAATTAATTGTACCTCTGAATGCTGTATCAACATTCAGGGTTAGAAAGCTAGTGAAGCTGACTGTGTGATAGAGAGACACATGTAACAGATGCCCTAGGGGCATTTGGTGTTAAATACTAGACATTAGTATACATTAATAAGAAAGTCTGATGCTGGGTGAACCTGCTGAAGGTGAGGGATTCCAGGCCCATTTCTGGAAGATGATTTTCAGGGTGAATCTGAATCTGGTTATGGCAGGCCAGGCTGCCAAGTTTTATAACACAGCTATACTTCTAGCATAATTACGTATCTGACATTTCCTGGGAAAGACTTTCTTAACATCAACATATCAAAACAAAACATTGGTGACTCACTGTAATGTAGACACTCTTGCCAGTGCCAGTGGGGCCAATGACAACAGTAGGCTTCTGGTGAGTGACGAGGAGCTCCATCAGTGCCATGTATCGCACGGTGTTCTCAGTGGGAACAATGATCTTATTAAACTGCATGTCCTTGGATATGGGGGGAGCAGCCTTTAGCTTATCTGTCCAAAGCTCCCACCTGCCTGGGCCCTGCCGAAGAAAATGGAAGATATATATTTGTGATGTAAAAGACTGGGATATCAAGTTTTGCTTTGGTCTAAACTTTAGTCAAGGACATTTGATGACATAGAGCATACGCACTTATTTGTCTGTATTGTAGACATTAAGTAGAATATAGGTATGTGCACATTGACGTCTTAAATTCTGTGGTACCTTTTACTTTAATAAATATTAAATAAATACTGTACATTGGAATCTTCTTACCCCCAACAATCAATCACTGTGGGAAGAACTACTGCACTTTGTGTCTGTTGTCAGTTATACTACAGTATAACCACATGTAGTTTTTTTGTAGTTCATCAAGAAGTAACTCAACTTGTGCTCAGTTGCACAAGCAGCAAAAGCAGCAAAGACTTACCTCTTTAATAAAGCAATACTGGTAGACTGTTCCCTCAGTGGGCAGAGGAATGGTCAGCTGTTTGGGTGGAGCCTCAACAGTGGCCAGAATGTTGTAGAGGGTCACGGTGTCCTGGCTTAAGGGGCCTTCCAGTATCTCTCTTACCAGCATGTCAAACTTGACCCGGCCCATGTCATCACAGCTGGCGCCCACTGACCACACCAGGCTGAACACGAAGATGCCCTTTGTAAAAGGAAAGGACAACTTTTATAATATTTCAGAGTAACAACTCTGCTGTATGGTATCTACCTTTAATAAGGTTGATCGACTTTCATGTGATCAAATCATCACATGAATTTAAGGACATCGTTTCATTCTTTTGTCAGAACCTACAGGGCCCATAAAACCCTTAGATCATAACACACCAAACAAATGGAGAGGATAGTTCTTGGAATGTACATTATTAGTCAGCAACAGAATAGGTAACAAGCCACACTGTAGCAAAAGTATATAACAAATCATGTTCACACGCACTTTAGGATTTTCAGCTGGAAATGTCAGGGCACAGAGAGACTTGGAAACAGTGATTTTAATGTACACCAACCATGTAAATGAAGGCGTGTACAGATTATTTCAAGAGACAAAGAATCCACAGAGAAGAGAAAAAAACGCAGCAGGGATACCGTAGGAATTGGAAATAAGGCCAAAATATCAGCCTCATGATAGCTGCTGCTGTTACAAACACTTTGATAATGAGAAACACAGGAGTGAGGGCTGAAAGGCATTGATCAGTGCAGGTTGCCACAGGGGGATAATAGCAGTGCCATAAAAGACAGGATTCAGAGGCACAAAATCAATTGGAAGCCATGCAGGGGGGCAGCAGCATCAGCTCATCTGCTGAAACCTCTTTTGTTATGTGTGGGCCTTTAAAGGTCGGGTAGGAGATTTCCTTCTGATGCACTTTTTGTTAAATTAGTGTAACTTCTCTTTACAATCCGATAGCAACCGATTAGTTCGGCAGCTTTGCTTTAAAATGAACATCAGCCAATCCACGCCCCTGCACGGAGTATTGGCTGGTTGTCACTCTCTTGCTGCTCTGCGTACATCAGAGAGGTACGTGCATGATGGCTGAAGTCACAGACTGGTTGGGAGGCGTGGCTTCGGGGTGAGCTCGAGAGAAAGGGGCGTGTGTTTACTTTCCAAATCTGGCCGACTCTCACTGAGTTTTCAAAATCTCCTACCCTACCTCTAATCAAGCAGACCTAATGAAAAGTAACCCTAAAGTTGAAAATAAATGTGCTTTGTTTTAGTTTATTATATCTGTATATCTTGGGGGCGGAGGGATTAAATGACACCACACTTAGTATTACAACTGTCTAATTTCAATCTTTTTTACGATTCACATTCAATTTAATTTTTAGTTTTCACAGCTATAACTCACTAAAACTGGTGTCAAGTGTCCTACTACTGTAGGTCTCCTCCACTTATCAGTGTGTGACAGGCAGGATTATCTCACCGTTTGACTTTTAGCTTGAATAATTAGACTGTTCTCAACTCAACTCAACTCAACTTTATTTATAGAGCACTTTAAAATCAACCAAGTTGGCCAAAGTGCTGTCCACAAATACAAAAGCATATAAAACACATTAAGATAAAAAGAACAATAAAAACATAGTAAAAACATAAAACAGTAAAAGTCAACATCTCAGACTGAGTTAAAAGCCAAAGAGAAAAGGTATGTTTTCAAAGAGGATTTAAAAGCTACAAGAGAGTCAGCCTGCCTAATGTGCAGGGGCAGATTGTTCCATAGTTTGGGGGCAGTGACTGCGAAAGCACGATCCCCTCTAGATTTCCTCTTTGTTTGTGGGACTATTAAAAGAGACTGATCTGCCGACCTAAGAGAGCGTGAGGGAGTGTATGGCTGAAGCAGGTCAGACAGATACTGTGGGGCGAGGCCATTAAGACATTTAAAAACAAATAAAAGAATTTTAAAATCAATCCTAAAATGCACTGGGAGCCAATGAATGGAAGCTAAAACCGGAGTGATGTGCTCAAATTTTTTGGTACCTGTTAAAAGACGGGCTGCAGCGTTTTGAATTAATTGCAGACGAGACAGCAGCGTCTGGCTGAGCCCAACATAAAGTGCATTACAGTAGTCAAGTCTACATGAGATAAAAGCATGGATTAAAATCTCAAAGTGATGTCTTGATAAAAATGGCTTGACTTTGGCTAGTTGTCGTAAATGATAAAAACTGGACTTGACAACTGATTTGATCTGCACATCAAATTTCAGACCACTGTCCATTTTTTTTTTTTTTTTTTTTTTTTTACCCCTAGATTTGTGGCTGTTTGTGTCACATGTTGACTCAGAGGACCCAGATCCACATGAATTCTGGAAGCATCACAAGGGCCGAACAACATGACTTCAGTTTTTTCGTCATTCAGGCTGAGAAAGTTTAATGACATCCATGCCTTAATCTCTGCAATACACTCTAAAAGTTTCTCTAAACAAGAAGCCTCTCCCTGTTTTACCTACTTGTCCCTGCTACCTACTTGTCTGCTCCAACATTGAATTGCCTGCATCAAGTTTTGAAGTTGCATGATAAAATGCGTTCTTTGAGAGGTGATATCATGTCTATTCCCTTTTGTATTTGATGTGAATATCACACAGCTGTTCCTTTAAATTCAAAACTTTGAGCCCCATGTGTTTGAATGAACAGACATTTTCTACTCTGTCTGTTAAATCAGGCCTCGTAGGCATCACAGTTACAGAAGTGAGGACAGTGACCAAATTGTTTAACAAGCGATACGCTTAACCCTTTCACAATCTGATCTTGTTAACAGTAATCGTGCACAAACCTCCAACCAGGAGCAGATGTCTTGCTCTTTCATATTCTTCAGCTTTGCCTAATGGTGAAACTCATCCATCATGCAGTCCATCAGGTTCATCAGGGACCTTACTAGATTGGTGTCAGAGGTTGGAGACAGTTCCTGAAATAAATCAAAAAGAGACAACTCAGATCAAGGTAAGCTGTATGTGTGTGTAACTGAAGGGTAAAACTAAAACCAGAGAGGTCTAACATTAGATATGAACCCATCAAGATTCAAAATACTTATTTAGGTACATTATTAAATAGCAACCAGCTGTTAGGAAGGTTCAATCAGCTCAGCACCTTGGCGGCTTTTCGTATGAACTCCAGGCATGGTGGCAGGATGCGGTCAAAGAGGGCGATGATGAGGTCTTTGTGAGTGGCATTGACTGTAGTTGGCAGAGTATTGAGCCAGGACAGCATTAGAGGCCGCCAGCCAAGCATATGGGGCTCCATGTAGATCATACCGCAGCGAGACACCTGCAACAAAGCACATATATCACAACTGAGAACATACAACTTGTACCCTGTACGAGCAAAGGAATATTCACATTATTAAAAACTATTGGATGAAGTGCTAGGACCTAGAGGCGGACATGCAGAGTATATTGTAATGATTATCTGATGACAATGCTGCAGCCGTTATTGCAATCCTGTAGTACGATTAGCTTCAAGAAGAAGTACAGGCAAACTATGAGCAGAGATAAGTAAGAGAGACACAGAAAGTTGAAACAGAGAAAAGAATTTAGGAAAGTACAAAATAATATAAATCAATCTTTATAGACAGAAAGAGAAGAGAGATCAACAAGCACTATGCACAAAGGGAGAAGGGTTCAATGTGATCACAACAATTTCAATGCCTCTGCATTCGGCATGATGAAAGCGACAGATGCCAGGCTATAAAGAATCAAAAATAGAAGTGTCTGTATTAAGAAAGTACAGCGAGGGATGTGCAAAGGTGTTCTCCTAAGGCAGCTAGGTACTGCAAGCAAAACGCTTTATTCCTGCCTCACAACAAAGAGCCATAGGGAAGGAAAAGACACGAATGGAAAGGTCTTTTGTTTTGGCAACTGACAATTCATTAGACAGCTTAGCCACTTGTGCCAGTTGATTAGGAAGAATACCAACACTGTTAAATAAAAGTGCCTCTCACCGTGGCTGGTGATGCCACCTCCAGGTCCATCGGCTCAAAGATGAGGCTCATTTGGGGTGACATCTGAATGATCTCGCCGCTCATCAGACACAGCTTCTTGTTGTCATCAAGCACCGTGTTCATGTTCTCGATCCACACAGCGTCCACTGGGCCATCAAAGATGAGCCATTTTCTGTCAGGACTCTAAAGAGACAAGAAACATGGCAGCACATAGCTTGAAGCAGCAACTGCAAAACAACTGACAAAAACCCTGATTTATTAATACTGATCACACCATGGGAAGCTAAATTCTGAGTGATTATACAGCTGATAGGTTCATAAGAAGTGCTCAAAGGTAAACATGGTCTCCACCTCTGAGAGGATTTCCAGCAGCTCCTCATTTGAGAGGAAGAAGAACCGTGGGAAATAGAGACGTTTCATCTCCAGGTAGTTGTTAAGACCTTTGAGGATCATTTCCAGCAACTCGTTTGACTTTTTTAGCCTTTCCCGCATGTTGTCAATGGCTATTACTGCCAATACCTGCTTGTCCTATACAGACAGAAGAGAACATTGCTTTGAAGCACTGATCACAGAACATCAAAATACAGAGTAGATTTTTTAGTAGATACTTTATGTTCCACACAGTACAATAATCTAAACCTATCTGATTGAGATGACACCTCATCTGTTCACTACTTCAATATCCTCTGAACTGACAGGTAATCATCATGAATATGTTAGCAGGTATGAAATGAAGACAGGTCACATTTATTTGGAGTAACAAAGAAATGAAAAGAACAAACTACGCAGTGATTGTGGAGTGAAACATCTTTTGGATCAAGTCACAATGCCAAAAACAATGTAGTGTGTCATCCAATGGTCTTATAAGATCGCTAAAAATCGCACAGTGTAGAGAGGCCATAACAGTCACCTGTGTCTCCAACTTAGACTACTTTTAAAAAATAAGAGCTTCTCTTTTTCAATTCTTAAATTCAGATTGCTGATTCTCCTTCACATCAGCGTTCAGAGCAATGCTTCAGCTGCAGCTATCAAACTTGCATTTTCTTCAGGAAATGCTTTTCTAGTTTCTATTTGATGGTGCAGTCAGGCTGGGCTTCCTGGAGGACACTGCCTGAAATTGACGTGTCTCATTTCAGCCAATTACCCTTTGGAAACTCTTTGCCGATGCTGGTGCTACACTCACTGTCTATTCTCGTTCTGTTGTTTTTGCCTTGCTCCCTATCCTTTCCAGCTGATTCACTCTTCTATCTGTCCTTCTTCCTTATTCTGCTTTTTGCATGTACTGTGTCTGCCTGAGACCGTCCTGTATTTCACACCCACCCACTGCTATGTTTATGTGTGTATCAGCCCACCTGGCCATGTTGATGCAGCCGCATGCTTCAGAGCTGTGCACTGAACTTGATATGATTATAGTAGACGACCCTATATACTGTGGAGCATTCTGCTTGATAAATCATGTCAGGCCTTTTTTTGGCTTAACATTGTACACATGGTCTATATACTTGTGGTCCTGTAATATTGATATTCTAATTATTAAATTCTCCGCTGGAGAATCAAAGTACTGAAGAAGCTCATGTCCTTTCACAGAGAGTTCACTAAATGGATGTGCTCTGTTACTCAACTCTAAATGAAGTGAAAAATGAACGAACTTACCAGAGAAACTTGTTTCATGGTTTCTCTCCATGTTTTATCAACAGCTGCAAAGCGACGTCCCTCCTCAGCCTGTTTCATGATGTCTGGGGAGCTGAATATTGGCTCCAGGTAAAGCCAGGTGGACTGCACCTTTAGCCATTCATCCAGGATTTTACCCTCCCATTCCCTAGAGTGTAGAGAAATATGATGATCAATTCTGTGTGCTTATATTATGTTACAGCTTAATTTCAACTAGTTTACAGCCTAGAGTTACAAACAGGAGCAAGTGGTTGGGATTGGTCATTGTAAAGGATATTGACTATACCCTCACTGTGGTAACAACCTCTCTACACCACAAAGCTCTATAATTGCATCATAAAGTTTTCATGCAACATTACATTCATTATAATCAAAGTCTTCTTCCTCTGGCATTTGATCTATTTTATCATGATACAGTACAAAAGCTACAGGGAATCCATGATGAAACTATGCCTGCCAATCAATGCTCCAACAATCTCACCAATGATTTTCATTTGGCTAACTCAGTGTAGTAATGAGTTTCTTGACTACACTTATGAAACTGACTCAGTATTTAAGCAGAGCAGAGGTATCCGGTACATGAGAACTATGTAAGCTGTTTCTTAATTCTACACATCTACACTCACTCACCTCTCACTTCTCTGCTGAGGACAACTGGCAATCAATATAATTTACAAATAATTTAGATTTATGCAATTAGCACATTGACATCTTTTTACCTTTCATCCGATTATGAAAAGGTTCAAGCACCTCTGAGGTCTGCTAGCTTTGTTGTGGGTGTTGTAATTTACATACTCAGATTATTACAGAAACAGGTTAATGCTGATTGGTCTGAACCACTGTTTCAGCCATGGGTGCATAGCTTATGGCTTGAAACGATGGATTCTCACGTAATAAAATCTGTCACCCAAGATAAATATGTGTGTACTTGATAGCCAATGGACTGCTATTCAACACAGTCAATCTAAAGCAACTGCTCCGCTCTCTTACTGTATATCCTCCTCAAAGGGCTTAATGAATGGTGAACCCCTCATGGTTTGTGTCTTAACAATGTGATCATCCAGAAGCATCTGGACCTCATCCACAGATGACAGGATGGAGGTGCCCGTCTCTCTGTAGGCCAAGAGGCTGAACTCCATGCCGTTCCACTCTGTGGCCATTTTCTCCATGGCCTTCTCCAGGGAGTACTCCTTGCTGGCTGCCTCACTGATGCCGTTGAAGCTGTCCAGGTGCTGTTCCAGGCGCATGGACAGGAAGTAAGACACACAGGCCTGGTCTTCAGAAGTCTGACATGGCATTCCAATGGCGTTCACACAGGCCTGGGTTGCAGAGTACCTATGCAATGATACAAAAGACTTGTAGTTTAAGCAATTCTGACTTCTGTTAGTAATAAATGTTGTTCATTTTCTGACCTGCACCATAGGAATGTGCTCCTTGAAATCATCCACCTTAGCCTTTATGGTGGTCACTATGTTCATCACAAGGGGCATGTCACTGAAGCCCTTTTCCAGCTTATATAGAGTGCGCCCATAGTTGCCAACATCAGCTTCTACCTACATGGGTTACCTACCACAACAAAACAATGATTATGAACTTATGAACTTACTCTTAACATTACTGCAATATTATTATATATTATCCTTGTCTTCTTACCCACTCAGGGTACAATTTGGTTTCCACACGAGGCTGACAGACCTCAGCATGAGCTCATAGACATTAAGGAAGGCCTCCTCGTATATTTTGAAGTCAGGTTTAAACTTGACCTCCCTGTCCTCAAGGACCAAAAGGAGAACAAAGCCTGGGTGCTCACTTACATGGACTGAGCGCTAAGATGGTGGAGAGCAAAACAAAACAAAAACAAGTGCAGCACAGGACTTTATGAAATGATCTTTTCAGCTCAGCTCATTGCATTGCTAAACTGTTATAATATTGAAGCTTACCGGATCTTGGGAAATCAGACATGTGTAGTCCTGCATTGAGTCTATTGCAAGGCTCTGCAGTTGGGAAGTCATAAGAGTTGCTGCACAGTTGAAGAAAGATAGTAGGTCCGCCGGATTGCTTTGGGAAGGCACTAGTAAATACTAGAAGTAAATGTTTTGTACATCGAGAAGCCAGCTGCAAATAAAACCACATTCAGAGCATATTAGCTAACAGATGTCAGAACACACCCATAAACTGACCATTGCTCTCTCCTCTTTAACATGAAGCAGAGCTATCTCAGCTCTGTGTTATTGCTGAAAAAACTGTTAGGGTTTGAGTTCAGTTTGACGGGCAGGCAACAAAAGGCTAAGATACCACCAAATGAACAAAAGGCAAGGAGTAGAGCTGGACAGGTGGTAAAGAGCTTAACTGAAGAAAGATAGTTTGCAATGTCTGAAAACAGACGTGTTGTATTAGTGTCTCCTGACCTTCTTTCAAAGCAAGTCCTTGGTGCTGCTAAGAACTCAATGCGTTGTTTGCCTTTTGCAAAGGTTTATTAGACAAAAGGCAAGCTGAAACAAATCCCCAAAAATCCAAAAGGCAAAAACTGAACTAACACTAACCAACCAACCATGAACAGAGAAAGTGACACTGTAATGCAGGATCAAACAGCAGCACAACACACAACAAACTGACAACGAGGAGACAAGACACAGGCGAAAACAGTCAGTGCAAGGCAACAAGGAAAGAAACACAAGAGGACGTAAAAACACACAGACACAAAAGGAAAACCAGCATTCAAAATCAAACAGGAAGCAGAGGGCACAGGAGGAATAAAGCCATGACTAATTAAAAATCAAAAACAGAAATAGTCCTTTTTAAATAAACTCAAACAAAGGAAGCAGACAAAATAAAACAGTGATCATGACAAGAACATTAAGTCCCAATTCCCATAATGCAGCAGCTTTTAATGCAAGTGACCGTTTTTAAAAGATAGAAACGTTTCAAACCTAAACCAACGCACTAGGTCAACAGCATGAAATGTTAACATAAGTCATGCTGCATATATGTCTGTCTTTAACGCTGAATCACATGTGGAGGAGAACAGTTCAGTTTGTTCCTGTTTTATTATCCTGAGATTCAATTTAAGAAGCTATTTTTAAATAGCAACCATTTCCAAATTCATACAATATCTCATATAAACACATAGCTATTAACTTTGAGACCGAGGCAAGCTCTGCTGCTGTGATGTCATGATGTCAACTTACTTTTTCAGGAGGACACCTCTAGCATGGTCAACCTGCCGGTTGACTATCTGCTGAAACACAGAGAGCTCAATGGACTCCTCTCTGCAGCGGAACTCCTCTACATCTACCAGACGGAGAGTTCTGCAAGTAGGAAGCAGAGGGTCAAAATCAATGGGATATATAGGTCTACACCACAGTAATGTTAAAAATGTGAGAATAGCACAGGAGTATCACAATGCACTGAGTAACTGTGAATACAGCTTATAATCAAGATAAGATAAGATCAAACTCCTACATTTATAAGAACCAAATCACATAAAATGAAGTAAATAAAAATGTGTTAGAGCATACTCACTTGTAAGAGACATCCCAAATGTGCATCACCTGCAACATGGTAGGGTTGATAGAATACAGCTTGTTATGCATCCTCTTTCGTGCACGGACAAACCATTGGTTCCATGGTTTTGGCAGTATTTCCACCCTAAAATGAAAGCATAACAAAGCTAATGCACAACAGTCAATTAATGATTCGAACGTTTTCCCATTGCAGCTTATTACGAGTTTGCTTGTACCAAGACAACAAGTTATCCATGTATGGCTCAGTCATTAGAGGCATTGGAAGCAGTGTTTACTATGTATGTGTCCTCTGATCACATCCCCCTGACTTACTCAAGTCTGTGAGGGGGCAGATCTTTTGCTTCCTCCTCGTCACTTTCCTTTAAACCTTCAAATGAATCCTTCACTGCAATCATAAACACAGGAAGCACAAACTGATTCATGTAGGATGCATGTTTGCATCTATTTAAGACTCGTGCTTTTGAGGGTAAGTGAATAAATACAGATTATTGTCTTGATGCTGGTCAAATAGTCATCCTTAATCTCATCCACCAGCAGCTCCATTGTTGTCCTGAAGCTCTGCAGGTGGCAGGGAATCCTTCCTCTAATGGTTTCCAGCCATGTGTCCTGCAGGGGAGCCACATTTACGAGGTCCATCCCTCTTTGGATGTAGAAGTTCAGCCTCTGTTGGAAGAGCATTTTGCATCATTGTTAGTGGCAGTATACATTTTATAAGACTGACCTCCTTTGCACACTGTGCCTGCTCTACACAGGCACATCGTCTTGTTTAGCGCTCAATTTAAACCCAGGTCATTACTACAAAACTAATGTACACCAGAGTTACTTTGTTGAATGTAAAAAGGTGAAGACATCTGTACACAACTACAACCACTGAGACCAACACAACACAACAGTCAATAGGCTGCTATATCGGTGCTTAATCTCCATTAATTATGGGCAAAGGCACAGAGGGCTTATGATATAGATACACAGGAACTGATCAGCCTGATGGCCTAAGATATATAGGCTCCTGCATATAGAAACTCTTTCAGCATCGACTTGGTGATCATGTGTTTTTACCATGTTATCTGTGTCGTCTTCCTCCTTCTGCTGGCTGAAATGATAGAAGAACAGAAAAGGTGCAATGACTGTCAGTGTGAAATGAAAATAATTAGTAACTCTATCCTCAGTCGGACATGAAATGAACCCTCGACAGACTCTGAACCGGTTACTTGCTGGATTGTCCTCAGCTGTTCTTGGATATCCATATGCCTTTTATGAAGCTGTGCCTGAGGCTTTCTGTACATGCTGGAACCCCCACGGATCCATGCCGCCCTTCTTCTCTGGGCTTTCTCAAAACTTCTACTGGGTCCACTGTCTTCCATCAACACATCTTCTGGAGGACATGATGGCAAACAGATGCACCATCACACTCACAGCAGTATCAAATGATATGAATTGATTATCAGTCAAAATGTGAATAACATGTGTGAGTACTACACCCACGTGTGGAAGCTGCTTCAGCTCCCCGTGGTTCTTTTCCCCGTGGAAGTTGTACTCCACCGCTCTGGTTTACAGGGGCTGGCTGTCCTGTCATACTCACTGCAAAACAACATTGAGTTTATTATGTAACTTTAATGTTTATTCTTTCAAAACAAATTCCAATGAAAACAAATAAATAAAACTGTCAGCTGACAGCCTATTATTAGCCTATTATTATTATTATTATTATTAGATAGCCTAGTATTTTTTATATGAAGACAAAATCCACTTCTGTTTTGGCTCAGCTCGCCGTTTAACCTAGCATGGATGGCACAGGCGAATCATCAGTAGACTGGAAGACAGGGAAGGCACGATTCACACTGTCCCTGTGGACGCACTCAAACGGCGGCTGAGACACAGGGCCAGGGTTTCAGTTAGGGTGCACACAGATAACATACTTATTACTAGCTGCATTAAATACATTTCCCAATTCAATATCAATGTAACATCCATCAATGTACATCAATAAATATAATGTCAAAATAGACCACATACAACATTAATCAATATACATTAACAAACTGTCAGTGTGCATCAGTGTATATTGATATAATGTACATGTTCTGTAATATTGAACCATATTATTTTACACCAGGCATTCCTGTTCCAAAGACCAAACATCCGAGCACACACAGCGACTACAGACCAGTTGCTCTGACTCCACATGTGATGAAGTCTCTGGAGAGGCTGGTCCTGAAACACCTGGTGCTGTTGTGGAACCATCGCTGGACCCCCTGCAGTTTGCTTACCCGCCTGGTATTGGAGTGGAGGACGCCATCATCTACCTGCTGCACAGAGCACACACCTACTTGGAGGAGGCAGGTAACACTGTTAGAATCATGGTCTTTGATTTTTGCAGTTTAACAGTCTGAGTCTGTGGTGGAGGGGACGGAGAGGAGGATGCTGAGGAAACTCCTCAGTATTCATAACAACACGTCTCACCCCCTGCAGGACATACTGCTGTCCTACAGGAGCACATTCAGCCGTAGACTGAGACTACGAGGTCTATATTTCTGTTTACTTAGCACCTTATATCTCCAGATTTGTATCCATGTATCATGTATTGTGCTCATACTGTGTACTGTACTCTGATTGGATTATAGTGACACTTATACTCTGATACTCTGTACTTAACTGCATTTAATGTAACTTGATACCTCTGGCACAAGAACTTCCTTCGGGATTAATAAAGTTTTATCTTATCTTAAAACAGTACTCTAATGCACAGTGCTAATATAGGACAACAACAAATTCAATCAGCTTGCATTGACAAAGGTTCTGTCAAGTTGTATGTAATATTCAAAGAGTAACAGGACATTATTGGAGTTATGGACACTTCATTTAAGTTTGCATTATTTGAGAAACGAAGCTTAAAAGCCCATCAATAGTCCGGCTAGGCTAGGCTAGCGGTAGCATTACAATAGCTCGCGGCTAACAAGTCAATGCAAAACAAATGAAGCGGCTAATGCTAACGTTAGCTTCGAACAAACAAACACTCACTGATTCCGCTCCGTAGCTGAACACAAAGCTCCTTTCGCTCCATAGTACGGTCGCGGTGGAGGCTCCTACAAGTCAACATTCAGTACATTTAATAAAAAGCGCTGTCAGCCGAGATTAAGCGAACCGAAAACTTTGAACCCTACCTGCAGCACCGGTGGTCTCCTTCTCCTTCTTCTTCTCCTTCTTCTTCTTCTCCTTCTTCTTCTTCTCCTTCTTCTTCTTCTTCTTCTTCTCTTCTTCTTCTCCTTCTTCTTCTCCTTCTTCTTCTTCTCCTTCTTCTGCTTCTTCTCCTTCTTCTTCTGCTTCTTCTCCTTCTTCTTCTCCTTCTTCTGCTTCTTCTTCTTCTTCTTCTTCTTCTTCTTCTTCTTCTTCTTCTCCTTCTTCTTCTTCTTCTTCTTCTCCTTCTTCTTCTTCTTCTTCTTCTTCTTCTTCTCCTTCTTCTTCTTCTTCTTCTTCTCTTCTTCTGCTTCTTCTTCTTCTTCTTCTTCTCCTTCTTCTTCTTCTTCTTCTGCTTCTTCTTCTTCTTCTTCGTGTGGGAGGGGTGTGAGTGGAAGAGTGGAAGAGAGAGTGCGTTTTCTAAACCGTCTTTCTTTCTTATCCTTCTTTTTTTGGTGTTGTATTGTCTGTTTATTTTTATGGTGTAGGGTGGATGTAGATTTAGTTTTTGGTGGTTGTGTGAGGTGTTTTTTTTTTCACCAGCTAGACTTTGTCTAGCCGGGTGGCCAGGCGAACGCCATGGCACCTGACAATCAAGGTTTGTCAATGCTTACTTGAAAGCATGGTGTTAAAGTGGCAGCAAGCTCTGCGTGCAGTGTGGAGGATGTGGCGCTGGCTGTAGGAGAACTAATCGGGCATACGGCTGTTAAATCTGCTGCACGAATGAACAAAGCTGTGGTTTTGTCGATAAGATCGAACATGTTCAAACACTTGTGGAGACGGGAATCACTGTGAATGGGTTGTTTGAATCAGTGTTGCCTCTGATACAACCAGCAACCAAAGTCACGCTGTCCAATGTCCCTCCTTTCATAAGCGATGACTTCTTATGTAAGGAGCTTTCTCGGCACGGGAAAATCGTATCGCCCATTAAAAAGGTACTGTCGGGATGTAAAGGGACAGTGAGGCCTGGCTGTCTGACAGCAGGGACAGTGAGGCCTGGCTGTCTGACAGCAGGGACAGTGAGGCCTGGCTGTCTGACAGCAGGGACAGTGAGGCCTGGCTGTCTGACAGCAGTGACGTGTCCCTGACACAGAGATCAGTGCATAAAGAGAGCAACAATTATGCTGTTGAGCTTTTCAAAACCTTTCTGCAAAAAACAAAAGGCTTAAGGGGGGTTAATGTTGGGACTTTCTTTCCAGACCTGGAGATGTTTTATAACTCAGCTAGACTCCATATCAGAAACTACGACGGCGTATTAGGGCCAATGTAAGAAAAAAAAATACTGACCCGGAAGAGGAGGGGGGGGCAATATTCTGAGATTTAAAGTCGTAAATTTACGAGATTTAAAGTCGTAGATTTACGAGAAAAAAAGTCGTAGATTTACGAGATTTAAAGTCGTAAATTTACGAGATTTAAAGTCGTAGATTTACGAGAAACAAAGTCGTAAATTTACGAGATTTAAAGTCGTAGATTTACGAGAAAAAAAGTCGTAAATTTACGAGATTTAAAGTCGTAGATTTACGAGAAACAAAGTCGTAAATTTACGAGAAAAAAAGTCGCAGATTTGCTAGAAAACAATTTAGGAATGTACGAGAAATCCTCATATAGGCTAGACGTTATTGCAGTCATGGTCGATGTGGAAAACCTCATCAAGTTTTATTTTAAAGCTGGGTTCAGCAATGAGGAGATACTTATAAGCTTAGCCCAGATTCATCATGTCATCCTCAGCATCCGGACTTTAAAAAGACACTGCAAGAAACTGGGATTGTTCAGGAGAAAAAATCATACCAGTTTGGATGAAGTCATAGCATTTGTTCACCAGGAGCTGCAACAGACTGGACAGATGCAGGGCTATCGATGGCTACATCAGCGGGCAATACAGATGGGCTACGTGGTGCAGCAAGACACCATACGACAAATTATAAAATTAATTGATCCGCAAGGGGTGAACCTTCGGAAAGCACAGCGGCTCAGGCGCCGGCAGTACAACACCAAAGGACCAAATGCTCTTTGGCACATGGACTCATACGACAAATTAAAACCCTACGGTATAGGGATTAATGGATGCATTGATGGCTTCAGCCGTTTCGTTTTATGGATGGAAGCTTACACTACAAATAGCGACCCCAAGGTTGTGGCAGACTACTACATCCGATGCGTAATGCGTTTGGGAGGGTGTCCGGAAAGGATGCGTGCGGACAAAGGCACTGAAAATGGACATGTTGCCAACATGCAGGTGTTTTTAAGGAGAAACGACACCGACACTTTTGCCAGAGAGAACAGTTTTATTTATGGACGCAGTACGGGGAATCAACGCATTGAATCCTGGTGGGGAATACTAAGAAAACAAAGCATTCAATTCTGGATGAACCTGTTCAAAACCCTCCAAGACAATGGTCACTTCTCTGGAGACTTTTTGGACAAGACCTTAATGCAGTTCTGCTTCCTTGATCTCGTTCAGGTAACACAGCGCTATCATATCAAGCCTTTAATAATAATAGTTTAAAACCTACTCAATACCTAGCAATAAAATAGGTAGAATTTATGCATTGTAATTTGTTTTTTTTTAGTTCTATATGCCACATTTAATCATAGCAATTTATCTCCACCTGCATTACCTCGAGGTTACAGGAACAGTGTACCTATTAAACAACAAAAACAATATAAACCACAACTATCCAACACAACACGTCCATCGTGAGAAAGAACATGATAATTATTATTAATTCACATTGTGTAACCTGCATATAACCCTTTACCGCTAGGTGGTGCTACAGCACCTTCAGCATCCATACTTGAGTCACTGTAATACAACACCCAATACTTCATACCATCTCACATATAATAATGGTTCTGATTTGTATTTTCTGTTGCAGAAAGAACTGGATGAAGTGGTGCAAACATGGAATATTCACAAGATCCGACCCAGGCCAGGCCAAGATGTGCATGGAGGTCGTCCAGCTCTCATGTACACAGTCCCACAGCTGTATGGTGCCGATGACAAACTAAAAACTGTGGACTCTGAGGAAGTGGCCGTATGCAAGGATGAGTGCACACCCAAGGGTCCCTTCCCATGTGATGAGACTGTGTTTGAGCTCTGTGTACTACTTATGCAGGAGAACGGATGGGATGCTCCTACCGATGCTTTTGAAGCTGCAGAACTATACACTTCACTCAGAACAGAGATACTTCAAAATATCTAAAATAGCTTATTACTCCCTCAGTTTTAAGCTACTTTGTACATGTCTTGTCATGTTGCTGATTTACTATTGTATTATTACTGTATTATTATTGTATTATTTGTTCTAAGTCTAAATATATTCAAAGGGGCAATTCAATAACAATGGACATTAACTCCTCAAAATGTTATAGTTGTATATAGCAGAGACATTGGGACATTAGTTTTGGAGTACATAACTGATAATTAATGAAAGTGTGTGCTGTGGTTATGTATGTAACAAGGTCACACCAAGCTGTGAGTAGCTTATACAATACTATATAAACTATGTAGGTTAGTTATCAATAGCTAATACTTGTTTCCCTTTCCCCCTCCTGACTCCACCTCCACCACTACAACCTATTTTTTTCTTGAAAAGTTAGATATCGCTTACTAATTTTACACAATGTCATTAAGATGTGGATAAACTACTTTTTCAAAATTTTTGGTTGATAGAATACAATTTTCAACACAGTCTCTGCAAAGATTTATTAAACATAACGTGTAAACAAAACTTGTGTGTTGCACATTCATTTTATAATAATGGAATAAGAGTAAATATTTTTGAACATGGATAGAAAACATGGTAATATAGCTACACGTCTAACTGTGCATTCTACCATCACCCTTGGCCCTCATGAAAAAAATATATAAAATATAAATAGCACAGCTTGAAAAAGCGTGTGCCCACAGCATTACATCAGGGCCAGCTTATGTATGTACCAATGTCAGAACTGTTAATAAAAACATTCTTAATTTCTGAATACAGTATTTGCAATGCAAATTTTACATCTTTAAACATTAAAGAACATAACTCACAAAACACTTGCATTTGCCATCAATACATCCAAAACACTGGACCTCAAAAGCTCCAACTGCTTTTTTTAGTTGACTAAAATATCTCTAACTTGATGGGGATGGAACTCTGGTAAAATGTTTTTGTTACATGTTATGTTACAGCACATAACTGTATAGCATACAATATTCAGAGGGTAACTCCTTGGAATAACAGCTCTGCCAAATGTTTCCATAGTAAAACCAACTTCATTTTGTGAAACATTTAACTTTTTGTTTGGCTGAAAGAAAAATTGTCAACTCTTCCACAGCCTTGTAGCACTGTGGTACATGACAGAAGACAACATAGTTAAGCAAGGGCTACACTATGTCCATAATCCAGATGTTGCTGTCAAACACTGCATTGAACTCAGAACGGAAGTCTGGGAAGTTGTCATAAGAGTCAGCCAGCTCTAGGACGCATCCACATGTGTGTGCAACAGGCCTTCTTGTGAATTTTGACATTGCTGAAAACATAATCTCAATTCTGTCACATGTCATCACATCACTTCCTGTGGCAAAGCGTAGAAACTTGCCAAGTTTGTCTTCATCCAACTCTCTGAGATACCTTTTAAGGTGGTTCTGTACCTCCCTTTGCCGTGGCGTCATCATCGCAGGGAACTGCAGGAGTCCCTGGACTTTCTTTGGAGTTGGTTTAAGGCTGCTACACATCTCGGCAAGCTCATGATGGTTAAGGGTGATATTTGGCTGTATCACCTCCCTCCAGCAATCAATAACATACATTGGCTTTTGCACAAGCTCTTTGTGTGCAATCTCCATAAGGATGTCTTTTAGTCTGTCAGGTGTGACTCTTGTTCGACATTCATAATTCTCAAGGACATCCAGCAGCTCATCCATATCCACAGAAGAAAAATCATCAAGAGCTTTCTTGAGGATGTCATGATCTTGGCAACTCACAAAATGCAAGAAAGTTTCAAGTAGGTTACTGCACACAGCTCCATACAAAATCTCCTCCAAAAGAGGAAGAGCCAGCTTAACTGGCAGGTACTGGCATGTTTGATAACCTACAACCAGAACTCTTCCAATGGCCTTCCAAGTTTCACAGTTGAAGTCATGCCTGATGAAAGGGACTTTTACAGATGTTCCTACTGTACAACGCTCATAAAATTCCTGCCAGAAAGAACAATACACATCTCTAACAACCCCTGAGCCAACACCACGTTCCTCTGTATTATCAGGGAGTAGCCGTTTTATAATCAAAGGTTGTCCCAGCACTGCTGGATCCATGAATCCACAGATCATTTCATCAAGGCATTTGCCATGGTGTATGTTTATTACCTTTGGAGCTGTGGTTCTTGATGTGGTATGTGGTAGTTGTAGCGGCGCATCACTGGATTCAAGTGATACTGAGGGCTGTTCTGGAGGAGCATCATGTGCCAGTGATGGTGGCTGTTGCAGGAGACTATCACTGGAAACATCTGATGTGCTGGGTGGCTGTTGAAGCATGACCTCAAAGTTAAATGGTTCAGTGTCATCATGGTAACTTGGATGCTCACTGCCACCTGGACCAAATGTAACTTCATCATCAAGAACATTGAGTATGAGGTTATTTTCTGAATTATTTTGCAGTATTAAATTTGCCACAGTATAGTGATCAGTGATGAGTTGAGAACCTAGAGTATTATAGGTGTCAATGACAGGCAATGACACATACAGTTTGCCCTCTTCTATGGCACTATTAAAAGTGTCATCTTCATTACATAAATCATCCTCTCTCTCTTGCTCTGTGACATCAGCATCCAGCAGTAGACTGTCTGGATATTCATCATCATCATTAACATTTATCACTACTACCTCATCACCTTCTGTTGATTCTGTGACACTTGTGGCACTCTTATTCTGGAATTCCTCCTTGGGGAAAGTAGCAACATAGAAGCGTAACCTGGGCATGCAGAGAGCATCGTAGATAAAGCCGATGGTCACATTCTCACGGATTGGATTGTGTTTGTAATCCCACAATTCAAAGTTGAAATGTGTTGCATGGCCTTTTGTTGATGTTCCTTTTGGAAAGAAGAAATTCTTTCCTTTTTCTAGGACAGTATCCATACTACATTCCACATCAAGAAGTACTGTCCTTGTGCCCCCTCCTTGTTTGCTCTCACTTGTTTTACTTGTTCATTCTCACCATGCAACCACCCATTTCAATTTTGCGATGAGTAGCTCTCGCTCCTCTTTTTTGACGTAAGTAGGGATTAATGTCTGTCTCATCTTCAGGTTTACGCTTTTCTGCTTCTTTCTCAACTGGAGCTTTGCCCGGAGCTTTTTCAAAAAGGCCCATCTTCTGTTTATGGAGGTGGTGTTTGGTTTTTGCAGAAATTCATCAATGCCAGCCGATCCCCATATGAGGAAATGTATTTGGCCAGATCCCCATCCTCCATAAGAGTGATGACATCTTTGTCAATCTGTTTAAATAAACAAATATTGTTACTATTATGAAGACAAATATTAATCAAATATGTTGACATAAAATGATGACAGCCCTTAATGGCTTTTCATTGTTAGGTTATAATATACACACCAATTTTCTGATGTTGCATTTTTACTGTTAATGACCTTAGGTTGTAGAAGTCACAAGTGAATGCAGCTTTTATCTTAGCCATAGTAGTACCTTATCCTCCTCCAGGCGGCTTATTACGTCTTCAGCAACTCTGCGTTGTCGTAAGAAATCTGACACTGTGGATGACTGTGGCAATGCTGTGAAGAAGATAACACCGTGATAAAAACGTAAGCCCTGAAACAGTTGCATTTTATCCAGTTTACATTTCATATAAACTTTGTCTGGTATGATGTTGAGAGGCCCAGCTGGATCCAGCTGATTTGGGAGAATAGACTAAAGGAATACTACACAATATTCTTATTATCTGCATTGGCAATGATTTTATGCGTTTTCATTTCTGGTTTGCTTTAATAGCCTACTTTGGCCCAGCACCTTTACATTTCTTTAACATCTGCAGAGGCTAGCAAAGTTCACTCGTGACTCACAGCTATGTAAATCGCTAACTCGGCTGCACAAACTATAGTATTAAAACCTGATTCAATGGCCAATTGTGCATAATGTAGCGTTCGTTTGGCCGAGAGTCAACAGAAATGTTAGCATTTACTACAGACTTTGCTAAAAACAAACTAACCTAAAGAAATGACAGGAGGCTAGCAACTTTAGGCTACGCTTTTCCGAGTAGTTATTTTGACTGTGCAAAGTTGAATATCTAGCGAGCAAGATATGACAGCAGGTTATCTAAGACTTAGTAATTTCATTTGGCTGTAAATGAAATTAGTAGGTCAGCCTGTAGCCAAACTCACCTGGCGCCATGGTCCATGGGTCCTCTGCACCTTCTGCACCTTCGTGTGACCAAGATGACGTCATCGAAACGCGCCGTGAGCCGTTGACCAAGAACAACCGATGCAAATTTACGACTTTTTTTCTCGTAAATTTACGACTTTGTTTCTCGTAAATCTACGACTTTAAATCTCGTAATCTACGACTTAAATCTCGTAAATTTACGACTTTTTTTCTCGTAAATCTACGACTTTAAATCTCGTAAATTTACGACTTTGTTTCTCGTAAATCTACGACTTTAAATCTCGTAAATTTACGACTTTAAATCTCGTAAATCTACGACTTTTTTTCTCGTAAATCTACGACTTTAAATCTCGTAAATTTACGACTTTAAATCTCAGAATATTGCCCCCCCCTCCTCTTCCGGGTCAGTATTTTTTTTTCTTACATTGGCCCTAATACGCCGTCGTACAGAAACAATGAGTTCACTGATCAGGAGAAATTCAGGCTAAAAAAAGCTATGATGAAAGTTAGAAAATTAATTCTTTAGAATGATGAACAAAAAGATGGTCAGTACTCTTTTTTATGTACTCCTTATTTCAATTCTCTCAACAATAATGAACAGTTTTGGGAGTTTAAATCTAAATGGAGCAAGAGAGGCAAAAAAAGAGCTGTGTTGTTTGAAATGGTCAAGTTAAAGCACATTGATGTAGTTTTTCTACAAGAGACACACAGTGACTGTAACAATGAAGTAGATTGGCACAGAGAATGGCAAGGACAAGTCATTTTAAGCCATCACACTACCCTCAGTGCTGGTGTGGGCTTTTTGTTCTCCCAAGCTTTTGCCCCAACATCTTTAGAAACTGAACATTTTGTCCAAGGGAGGTGTCTCTGTGTGAAGGCTCGGTTTGATCATTTTAGTGTTGTTTTTATTAATGTATATGCTCCCAACAATGGTGTAGAGAGGAAACTTTTTTTAGGAAAACTTAAGGACATATTAAATAGCTACGGGTCAGCTGATTATTTATTTTTAGGTGGGGATTTTAATTGCACTGAAAATGAGTTACTAGACCGCAATCATTCAGAGCCCCATCCAGTCTCTCAGCATGCTTTGAAACAGTTGGTGTACTCTCATGGCCTGGTGGATGTGTGGAGAAGGATGCACACAAGCTCTATGCAGTTTACATGGTCTTAAGATAAGAGATAAGATAAGATAAGATAAGATAAAACTTTATTAATCCCGAAGGAAATTCTTGTGCCAGAGGTATTAAGTTACATTAAATGCAGTTAAGTACAGAGTATAAGTATAAGTGTCACTATAATCCAAAAAGAGTACAGTACGCGGTATGAGCACAATATATGATACATGGATACAAATATGGAGATGTAAGGTGCTAAGTAAACATAATATAGGAATGACAGTGATGCCTGACATGATTATCTAGCGCTTCTCCCTACAGAAAGGGGAGGAGTTATACAGTCTGATGGCCACTGGCAGGAAGGACCTCCTGTGGCGTTCTGTGCTGCTCCTCGGTAGTCTCAGTCTACCACTGAATGTGCTCCTGTAGGACAGCAGTGTGTCCTGCAGGGGGTGAGACGTGTTGTTACGAATACTGAGGAGTTTCCTCAGCATCCTCCTCTCCGTCACCTCCACCACAGACTCCAGCTCCACTCCCAGCACCGAGCCAGCCTTCCTAATGAGCTTGTTGAGTCTGTTGGTGTCGGCCGCCTTCATCCTGCTGCCCCAGCACACTACAGCGTAGAAGATGACGCTGGAGACCACCGAGTGGTAAAACATCTGCAGCATGGTCTGGCAGACGTTAAAGGACCTGAGTCTCCTCAGTAGATACAGGCGACTCTGTCCCTTCCTGTATATTGCCTCTGCGTTTGTGGACCAGTCCAGTTTGTGGTCAATGTGGACACCCAGGTATTTGTAGCTGTCCACAATGTCCACGTTGGTACCCTTGATGCTGACCGGGTTAGGGAGTGTCTGGTGCTTCCTGAAGTCCACCACCAGCTCTCTTGTCTTTGTGACATTCAGCTGCAGGTGGTTCTGTCCGCACCACTCCACAAAGCTGTCCACCACACTCATATACTCCACCTCCCGACCTCTGCTGGTACAGCCCACAATGGCAGAGTCATCCGAGAACTTCTGCAGGTGGCAGGACTGTGAGCAGTGTCTGAAGTCCGATGTATAGAGTGTGAACAGGAATGGAGACAGTACCGTGCCCTGGGGTGCCCCCGTGCTGCTCACTATCGTGTCCGAGACGGTGTTCCTCAGCCTCACAAATTGTGGTCGACCTGTAAGATAGTTAGTGATCCAGGTGTCCAGTGGGGTCTCTACCTGCATGTCCAGGAGCTTCCTATTCAAAAGGGCAGGCTGCACGGTGTTAAACGCACTGGAAAAATCAAAGAACATGATTCTAACAGTGTTACCTGCCTCCTCCAAGTAGGTGTGTGCTCTGTGCAGCAGGTAGATGATGGCGTCCTCCACTCCAATACGGGGCTGGTAAGCAAACTGCAGGGGGTCCAGCGATGGTTCCACAACAGCACGCAGGTGTTTCAGGACCAGCCTCTCCAGAGACTTCATCACATGTGAAGTCAGAGCAACTGGTCTGTAGTCGCTGTGTGTGCTTGGATGTTTGGTCTTGGGCACAGGAACAAGGCATGTTGTCTTCCACAGGGCAGGGACAGTCATCAGGCTCAGACTCAGGGAGAAGATGTGCTGGAAGACCCCACACAGCTGTGTGGCGCAGTCCCTGAGTACTCTGGGGCTGAGTCCGTCCGGTCCTGCAGCTTTTCCCCGGTCGTAGGCGACTGAACTCCCTCCTCACATCTTCTGTGGTGATGGTAACTGTGGACACAGAAGAGCAGAGAGAGAGATCTGATGGGGGAGGGTGGGGGGTTGTTAATGGAAGGTGGGGTAAGGGGGGCAGGGTGATGTTATTGATGGGAGGTGAAACTGGTTAGTATGGTTAGGGGGAGGGGGAGGAGGAGGAGGTACATTGTTGTTATCGACAGGTGTTAATGGTGCATCACAGGGAGGGGGAGGGGGAGGGTGGTCAGGGAGTGGACTATCAACCTGTTGAAAAACAGGTTCAGCTGGTTGGCCTCCTGCAGATCTCCATCCATCAGCTGGTCAGAGATCCTATTGTGGCCGGTGATGGTTCGCATGCCACTCCATACCTCCCTCAAGTTGTTCCGGGCAAGTTGGCTCTCCAGCTTCCTCCTGTAGCTCTCCTTGCCCTCTCCAATCTTCTCCCTCACCTCTGCCTGGGCCCTCCTCATCTCCTCTCTGTCTCCACTCAAGAAGGCTGTCTTCTTTCTGTTGAGTGATGCCTTGATGTCCTTTGTCACCCATGGTTTATTGTTTGGAAAGCAGCGTATTGACCTGGTGGGGATTAGAGAATCTGTACAAAAATTAACATATTCTGTGATACAGTCTGTGAGTGTGTCTACATCCTCACCGTGGGTGTCACAGAACACATCCCAGTCAGTCACCTCAAAACATCCCTGCAGGGTCTCCAGGGCTTCCGGTGTCCACCTCCGTACAGTTTTGGTGGTCACCGGCTGCCGCTGTACTGCTGGTATATACTGGGGTTTGAGGTGGACTAGGCTATGGTCTGATCTGCCCAAGGGAGGGAGAGCTATGGAGCTGTATGCCTCTTTAACATTAGCATACAGTAAATCTAGAGTTTTATTTTCTCTTGTTTTACAGTCCACAAACTGCTTGAAAGTGGGCAGAGTTGATTTCAGATTAACATGGTTAAAATCGCCAGAAATCGCTATGAAGGCATTAGGGTGCTGGGTCTGAAGCCTCGCGGTCACAGAGCTGATGACATCAGTAGCCCGCGACGCCTCAGCCAAGGGAGCGATGTAAACAACGAGTACAATGGCGTGAGAGAACTCTCTGGGCAAATAATATGGACGTAGACTTACCGCTAGCAATTCAATGTCCGGGCTGCACACACGCTCCTTTACCGTAACGTGAAACACACACTCGCTCTTTGTGAGAGATGTTAACTCTTCCATCTTACCCAGTGATCTGACATTACCCATGACGATAGAAGGAAGATACGGCTTGTATCTTCTTTTCCTCAGCTGTCTTCTTTTGCCCCCTCTGCTTCCACGTTGTTTCCTTCTTAGTTCTTTGGGGATTTCGTGTCGCTGGCCATACATCCCGCTGTGCTGGAGATTCATCAGCTGATCCCTGGTGTAAACAATGGAGCCCTAGATATTTTATGTTTTATTATATATAAATATAGTAAAACACGGCAGTGCCTTTTTATTCACTGTCTCCGTCTAATGAACACAATGCGGTGTCTGTTCTGTTGCCGACAATAGAGGCAACACAATAGAAGAAGCCTACTTAAATCACTACGTTTAGCGGAGGTCTTCAGCTTCACACAATCCATGAGTCCCATAGAGGACTGCTAAATGTGAAGAAAGAGACAAGCATGCCTTCACCTATTGAGGACATGATATCACAGTGTGTGTCTGTGATGAGAACAGAAACAACAACCTGAGGGAGCCAAGACTCCCAGGTCCAGACAGACTGTGAGACAAGGCAGGGACTGATCTCCTCCTCTATGGGGCTCTGAGGATCTCAGATTACCATTCAAAGGTGGAAGAAGGAAGTTGTTGTAAATATAGATTATATGATTTTCAAAAGGGAGCTGGAGATCAAATGTGAACTCCAGGTTAGTAAGAGAGGGGCAGAGGGTAGAGTTGTTGCTGGAAAATGATATGGAGGAGATGGGGAAGGACTAATTGATCTTGATGAAGATTCTCAGTCATCCAGGTCATCAATGGTAGAGAGGATTGAAGCAAGGCGTCTAGAAATCTCTTCAATAAAACTCTACAAGGCATAATTTAATTCTGCGATTCCATGATCATGGAAATCATAGGGCCCAAATAGAGGCTGTGTGATTTAAGGAGGTTGTGGAGTGACCACTGTAAAAACTAAATACATCTGACAGTTGTAACTTTTACAGAGTAACTGTTGATTGAATTTTATTCTTTGAGAGTCACTTGAATGTTTGAAACTAGGTTGGAGCTCTGATAAAAACAGCCACATGTATGTGTCCTATCACAGCACAGCAGAGTGACAGTGTGTGAGTCCCTCTAGTGGATGCTGTGGAGTATTGTGTTGTCTTTGCTCCAAAGGTTTTTGTACAGAGTTGAGCTGTTTCCTGTCACTGTGGGCCTCACAGCACAGTAGTACACAGCAGAGTCTGTCACTGCAGCAGAGGACATCTGCAGGTGGATTTGGCGTTTGTTGCTCACTTTAACTGAGAATCTGGACTTATTTTCTTCTTTTGTTCCATAATGAACGATCAGGAACTCTGGAGGTTTTCCTGCATATTGTCGATACCAGTAGAAATAATCAGTGCCTGCATCTCTGCTCAGAGTGTAGGTCAGAGTCAGAGTGTCTCCTTCCAAAGCTGTCACTTCATCTTTAAATGGTGTCAGTAAATCCTCAGAGGAGCCTGAAAACAACAAAGATATATTCAGCATGACATTTGGATTGGATTCTGGATCTTTAACTTAGTTCAGGAGTTTCAGAGTTCATCAGTTCAAACAACATCAGAATGTTTTCATGTCTATCGGCTCCTTTTCCATCTGGATCCATCTTTGGATGACTTACCAGTTTGAAAGGAGACCATCATCATCCAGATGAAAAGCAGGAACATTATTTCCAGCTGTGCTGAATGAACAACAGAGAGAACACAGCAGCTCTTCACTCCAACATGCAGCCTTTCATATTCAGCTGTGTAGCTCCGCCTCTTGCTGTGCTCTGTTTCCATTCAGGCTGATGGAAGCTGTAGAGATGACAGTGATGCTGCAGCATCATCATCCAGGGAGCTCAGACTGAAGGAGGGCCTGCTGTTAGAGCAGCTCTCATGTAGACTCTCTCTGCATCCTGCATCACTTGCAGCAGGTTTATTGTCTTTCTCTGGGTTTGGTCCTTGGGGTGGACCAGTCTCTGTCTCAGGGTGGAGCTGGGTTTAAAGTGTACTGGGATCTGATGTGTGTTGAAAGTCCCTCAGAGTTTCTCAGAAGCTCCTGACACATATGGATGAATGTTCCTCTGTGTGACTGCTGCTGTTCTGATCGGGCTGTCTGCTCTTCTTTCTGTTGGCCTCTTTCAGCAGGGTCCAGTTTGGGTATCCACATGTTCTGAGAGCTGTGTTTATTGGTGTTTGCTCCTCAGTTTGTCCTCCTGTCTTTGTGGGATTGTCTGAGCCCGGTGGAATTCCACAGGTGGACTCTGACTGCTGGTCCTTTGAGGCCTCAGAGAACTGTCATTCAGATATGAGTGAACCCAGGCTGGTACTGTCCCACAGAGGACTGATCAGGTCTAAGACATGTGTGAGTGAACGGCTGCACTGACAGCACAACAAGGACACTGTATTCATCAGTGCAGAGAGGAAAACTACAACAGACTCCTACAACCTCACAGCATCCCTGTCTGCTCCACCTGATGAAAGGGTTTCTAGCAGGGAGGGGTGGTGTTCTTATGAGAGCCCGTCTTTATAGATTCACGTGGTTTGATCCTTTGAGTTTACTCCAAAGGAACTCTGTGGACATATGATGCAGAAATGCTGCAGTTACTCATGGTCCTTATGTGTGAGTCCATTAAAGCTTCAATGAAGACATTTCAATAGATTTCTGTAAAACGTTTGGTCCAAAGAGGATTCAGAGGAGACTGAACATGCTGAAAACAAGAGGATGTGCTGTTCAGTAAGAGCTCAGAGCAGCTTTAACCTCCACTGACCAGTAACAGGTCACAGAGGACAGAAGGTGATGAGACCAGTGATTAAAAACCTTTTTAAAATAGATGTAGGATTTGGGTGGAGTGCACGGGTGGATGGATTCAGATCTACAGAGTCAGATCAGTCTGACTCTGCACTGACTAAAGTGAAGGACTGCATGAAGTTAAAGAAGCTGAATCAGTGAGTCACACTGAACAAAGGAGGAAGCAGCTAAAGCTGTGACAGTGTGTGAGTCCCTCTAGTGGATGTTGTGGAGTATTGTGTTGTCTTTGCTCCAAAGGTTTTTGTACAGAGTTGAGCTGTTTCCTGTCACTGTGGGCCTCACAGCACAGTAGTACACAGCAGAGTCTGTCACTGCAGCAAAGGACATCTGCAGGTCCATTTGAGTTTCATTCACTTTCACTGTCAGTCCTGGAACTGGAGCTGCTGCTATGTCTCCGGACATCACATGAGAGATCAGGAGCTCTGGAGGTTTTCCTGGATATTGTTGATACCAGAAGAAGTAATCAGCAGAACCTTTTGAGAAGGTGCAGCTGAGGGTAACAATGCTGCCTTCTAAAGTGGACTGTTGAGTCTGCACTGCAGTGAGTTGTTGACAGCTGACACCTAAAGGAAGAGATAACATGTTGTCAAAAACAGAAGCCCCTTCAAAAAACATTAGAACTGAAGTGTTTCTGCTGAATCTTACGTACCTCTGAGAACAAACAGCAACAGGAGAGAAAGTAGAAAACAGTCCAATGACAGCATGTTGAAGAAAGAGAATGTTTCTGCTTTGTGGATTGAACTCTGCTGAATCTGGAAGTTTCTCTCTCTTCTATAGTTCAGTCCCAGCTCAGCTCCTCCCTCAGTGTCTCTGTCTCCTCTTTGTTCTGTCTCTTAACCAGGAGGAAGAGGAACTAGACAACAGACTGCTAGCAGCACTCTGACTCTCTGACTGGACCTTACATGTCATAAACCAGCTGACACAGCTTGTTGATGTAACATGTAAATGTGAAGGTCAGAGGATGGAGGGTTGAACCCTGTGGAACACCACAGCCTTACAGCACAGAGACTTCTTTAATGATGATCAGATCAAACAGACTGAGTCTGTGATCCAGTTCATGGAGATCCTCTGTTCAGGCTGAGTCCCCTTTCAATAGCAGATCATGTCATGCTGCAGTCATTGATCATAATGACTGACAGAAGTTACACATCTGCTCCTCCACTCAGTGTGTGAGTCCCCTTAGTGGATGTTGTGGAGTATTGTGTTGTCTTTGCTCCAAAGGTTTTTGTACAGTTGAGCTGTTTCCTGTCACTGTGGGCTGCAGAGCACAGTAGTACACAGCAGAGTCAGACAGCTGAAGCTTCTGGATCTTCAGAGGAACTGATGTCTTGTTGATTGTTGCATCAATTCGTTCTCTGATGGATTATCTTTTGTTCCAGAGAAATGTTGCAACAACATCTTTAGAGAGTCGTTCACTTCTTGTTTGTACCAGAACAAAGTGGGACTTGGATCACTGGTCTTAAAGGAGCATCCAAGTGTTACAGTGTCTCCTTCAGAATCAGAATCAGAATCATGTTTATTGCCATGTAAGTGAAGGGGGTTCACATTACTAGGAATTTGCCTTAGTGATTGGTGCATACAAAGAACATATAACAATTAACATGCAATAAGATAAAAACTAAGATAAAATTAAGTAAATAAACTACAGTAAGGCTAAATTTACATGACAGACATGGCATAACAGACATACAATGAACAGAACATAAAATACTTGGCGGATGTAATGGTAAACATAGACCCTTATATGAACAAATGGAACAGTGTAATAATGTAACAGGTACCACATGGGTCGGTGAGGTGGTACTCGTGTGCAAGTAGTGCAAGATGGAGTAAACAGTGCAAATAGTCGTCATTGTGCAGTGACTATACTAAAGTGACCTTCTGAAGTGACAGTGCAGAGCAGTGCATTAATTACAGTTTAACAGTCCAACAGCAGAGGGGAAGAAGCTGTTCTTGTGGTGTGAGGTTCTGGTCCGAATGGACCGTAACCTCCTGCCTGAGGGGAGTGGCTCAAAGAGTCCGTGTCCAGGGTGAGAAGGGTCAGCTGTGATCCGACCTGAACGCCTCAGAGTCCTGGAGACGTACAGGTCATAGATGGCAGGCTGCAGCCGATCACCTTCTCAGCAGAGCGCACAAGACGCTGCAGTCTGTGCCTGTCCCTGGCAGTGGCCCCAGCGTACCACACTGTGATGGAGGATGTGAGGATGGACTCAATGATGGCCGTGTAGAACTGGACCATCATTCTGGCTGGCACCTTGAGTTTCCTCAGCTGCCGCAGGAAGTACATCCTCTGCTGGGCCTTTTTGATGAGGGAGCTGATGGTGAGCTCCCACTTGAGGTCCTGGGTGATGGTGGTACCCAGGAAGCGGAAAGAGTCCACTGTGGAGATGGGGGTGTCTGTCAGGGTGAGGGGGGGTGATGGAGCTGGCACTTTCCGAAAGTCTACTGTCATCTCCACTGTCTTCTGGGCACTCAGCTCCAGGCATTCAGCAGCAGTGACATTTCCCTCTTGCTGGGTCACTGAGTCTTGTCCTTTACACTCTGGGGAAGAAGAGAAGATGCAGAGGAAGAAATGGATCAATAAAGATGATTGATGAAAGCAGAACAATCAGCAGCTTTAAAGAGTTCTCTCACATGTAGAACAGATGTCATTTTCAGGGATCATTGTCACTTTGAAGCATAGAAGGTGTTTTCCAAGGTAACAGATGGCAGCAGAGATGATGTGCTGTGAGTGAGTGTAGAATGAACATTCAGAGCTCTTCATGTAGAGCTCAGTAATGTCTTTGTTTGAAGAGGAAACATGTGCAGCTTTCTATCTTACCAAAGAAAAGAGCAGCAAGAAGAATCCACAGCCAATGTTCCATCTGTACAACAAGGTTTCAATCAACAGGAGGAGCAGCTGATGTTCCACATTCAGTCTGACAGCTGTTCTCTTCACAGCAGCACTTCTTACTGACAGAATGCTACAACACAGCGCACAAGGAGGGCACCGCCTCCTGGATCATGTGGCCCTCTAGTGGAGCTACAAATTGCACTTCAACAGTGTGGAGAAAAGGCTTCCAGCAGCTGCTCACTGTGTCACTCGTCAAACGTTGAGTCTGACAGTTTGTGTTTCAGAGACATGTTGTCCAGTACTCGGATCACGAGTAAATGTCATAGTTTTCCCATAGATACGGCTGCAGCTAGTGGCTACCTGCTTTGGCCTGCTACAGTTTCATTGCTTGAGTCCGCAATGTCCATAATTATGCCTAATTTTAAGTCAGAAGAAAATTAAAACAAGTGATTTGTAAAAAAAATTCACCCCCCAGCAGCGGGGGCTGTCACAGATGGAAGGCTTATTGGTGAGTGTTACATGTTGACATAGGTTCTCTGACATTTGTGGAGTTCACTAAAGCACCTCTTCTCTGTAGGTGATCGGGTTATCCACTGAAGCCATGACTAACGCCCCCCGTGTCCAACTCAGGGACACGTCAGCAGCAGCACTACAACCTGGGCCATGCACGCTCCAGAAGCACTGTTGAGGCCACAATAGGCCTACTTAAAGGTCGGTGGCTGTGTCTGTCCAGCACGGGGGTTCACTGCATTATTGATCCAAAAAGGTGTGCAATATAATTAATCGGTCATTCAATTAATCAACCTTTATTTATAAAGCGCCTTACTACAACTGGAGATTGCCCAAAGCTCTTTATACATGAAACAAAATAAAAAAAATTAGAACGAGAGAAATAATAAAAACAATAAAAACAGATAAAAGAATACCAATAAGACACGGCGATGTCTTAAAAGCCTCTCTCAACAGCTGGGTCTCAAGTTTGGCCTTAAACAGTGGCAGGTCTGTGCATAGCTCAAAGGGAAGGCTATTCCACACTTTAGGACCTGACACCGCAAAAGGCCCTGGTCAGTTGGTGAATGTTTAAAATCTCAGACACACAAGAAGGTGCCAGACCATTGACAGCATTAAAAACAAACAGCAGAAGTTTCAAATCGATTCTGAACTTCACAGGGAGCCAGTGGAAAGAGTAGAGGACAGGTGTGACGTGATCATGCTTATGACTGTGAGCATGCAGGCAGCAGCGTTCTGTACTAGCTGTAAGTGATCCGACGCTTGGTTAACTCCAACATAGAGTGCGTTACAATAGTCAGGACGGGAGCTAACAAAAGCATAAATGGTTTCTCCTGATCTCTCTGACTCAGGAAGGGCTTGACTTAGGCGAGGAGGCGAAGCTGAAAAAAGCTAGCCCTAACCACAGAATCGATTTGTTTCTCAAATTTTCTTGAAGACGTTTCGCTGCTCCTCCAAGCAGCTTCATCAGTTCTAACTGTTGGTGGGAAACATGGTTTATATGTGGTTGCAGACCTCAGTGGGTGGGTCTGGGTGAAACTTAAAAAACAATAGCACTAAATGTTTCCATACTTACCTGTGATGATCTGGCTGACTGGGCCAGGTGTGTCTAACGACTATGAAACTGCCGGAGGTGGACTGGTTGACAGCCCTTTGTCCTCAAAGGAGTGTCCTCTGTCTCTGAGGTGGAGGTGAACAGCTGAGTCTTGTCCTGAGGAGGTGGCTCTCCTGTGCTGAGCCATTCTTCTGTGGAGTGGTTGTTTAGTTTCTCCAATGTACAGATCAGAGCATTCCTCACTGCACTGGACTGCATATATCACATGCTGTGTTTCTCCCTGGGAGTTGTCATGGGTTTGAAATGGACCGGGATGTCATGGTTATTGAAGATCCTGCGGAGTTTCTCTGATACTCCTGACACATATGGAATGGAGATGTTCCTTCTTGTTTTTGTGGCTTTGGTAAGTGCCCACTTGGGGTAGCCACAGGTGGGCAACATACAACGTGCTAGAGCAGACTGTCAAACTGATGAACTCCAAAACGGCCATTAAATGGCACCAAAACATCCCATAACTGTGGCGGAGCAACGAAGCGGCACATACCACTAAAACACCCAGCGATGACACATCGGTCCAAACGCCATGTGAGTGGTACATATAGTGCTTCAGCAGATTGTCTAAGCGATAAAGTCCAAAACGGGCACTAAATGCCATCAAAACAGCCTCCAGCAAAATGGCATGTTGCTTAAAAACAGAGGCACGTGAGCCACAGATCGCCACATACCACTAAAACAGTCAGACATGGCACCAAAACAGCCAGACATGGCACTTTGAGATCGGTACATACTACTTCAGCAAGCGAGGCATGCCAAATGCCTGCACAGGGTAATTAATGGGATCCTGTGTCATCCACCTGCTCCTTTTTTCACCCTAAACCAGGCTTGATGTCACACTCTTCACCTTGTACTGCCTCCTTCACCTCCACACACACACTTGTTTTTCCCTTTTCATCTATGTGTTGTCAATGTTGACTCATTGCTGGTTAGAGATGACAGAAATAGTACACTTGATGACTCACTAGAGGTCTTTTCAGACACCAGGTGCTGCTGCCACCAAGCGTTTGTAACTATATGAAAAAAATGGCCTGAACTCTGATCTTATCAGCTGCCATTTGATGTGGAGGCACAGGCAGGTACACAGGGTCTATGACCACATATGCTGTAAGATCATCTCATGTCACTGTGACACAGAGCTCCCTCCCTGATTCAGAGGTGGATGACCATTTTCTTTCATGATATGATGCTTAAACATTCAATGTATTACCGTCAGGCACAAAGAATATGATGAATGCCTGTCAAAACAACACTTGTGTCCACCTCCTGGCAACAAGAGTGATTACATTAATACCAGTGATGAATGGAGATTGTTCTGGGTTTACCAGGAACTTTACAGAGCTAGTACTGTCCCTGTCTATCTAGAGCATCTTTGCCAGGTTTTCCCCATCAGAAGCTCGACCATACTCCTTGTCACTCCATGCTGCTGTACTTTATACTAAATTTACTGTTGTTCCCCACTTCAGCTTTGCCTCTTGGAATGCCAGGATAGGTATTTCACCACATTTAAAGATCCAGTATAGTGTGAAATGCAGCATTGCTTGCTGTTAAAAGGCTCTATCAGCATAGTGTAAACTTTTATCTAGGTTTCTGGGTAAGACCATTGATCATGTTTTCTGAAACCCAGAAAATATGTTATTGTGTGGAGGTATCCAGGGGAGTTAGGATAACCAAAAGCGATGTGTTATCTTCATCATTTTATACGTTTAATGAGTTGGTTGGATTCTTGGTTTTAGAGCATCCCCCTATATTGTGTTCTGTTCTTTTCAGACTGCCTGTAAACAGTTAGAAGGTGGAATTTCTCTTTTTAAATGAATGGAGTAGCAAACGGTAACAAGTGAAACATCCTCATTAAGAGAGATACTTTACTGACACAGAACATCATGGCCAGATATTTACAGTACAATTGGAGGCAAGGCAAGCTTTATTTATATAGCACCATTCATACACAAGGCAATTCAGAGTGCTTTACATAAGATAAAATCACAGAATAAAACATTTTAAAACACTCAATTAAGAAGGAAATTAAAATCATAAAAAGAATAAAATCATAACATCAAATGTTGTGACAGAGCTTGGTAGCAGGTGTAGCAGCAGCATGTCCACAGTTCCACAGTATACGGTTACATGGCTGAGAGAGGCAGATGACAGATGTTCTCCTGATTATTTTCCCCATCTTCAACAGGATTCCCTCCTTTTGTTGTCACGCTGCCAGCGAAGCTTTCCAGTGTAGGTTAGAGTGCCGCTGCACCGGCTAAAGCAAATATAACAGCAAAACGCTTCCACGCTTTGGTCGCAGCGCTGTATTGTTTTCGTAAAGTGTCATAGTCTGCCATGCTCAGAAAGTACTTAGATCCATCAGAAGGGGGTCTAAGATTCAGGGTGCCATCTGGGTCCAGCGTCAGCTGGCCTACACCAGTAACACGTGTGCCCACCTGAAAAAAGGTGCATATTTTCATAATGTATTGTTACTATGTAAATTATTAGTGATAAGCAACAGACATTTTGTTGTGAATTAACTATTAAAATAACGAGCATTGGTAACTGACTCTAAGCATTTCCTCGGTCTCCAGTCGACTGTAGGACTTCACCCCGCTGAAATACCATCCAAGAACACTGAATCCATGGCTGACCTGGAGAAACCTCTTGTACAACATCTCCATGTTCAGTCCAGAGGCCTTCAGTGGACAATGGACTTGGACTGCAGTCCCATCCGAACCCCTTAATACGAAGGGCACCGATGTCACTTGTTGATGACTCTTGAAAAGAGCAGAGTAAAGGCTGCTCAATCCCAGCCTGGGCTCTGTGACTTCCACTTTGTGCACCACACCAACAATGTCTTCATGACACTGACTCCTCAGTGGCTCGCCTACAGGCTCCACAACACCTACAATATATACACAAACATACAGTATGAAGTGGAAATACATAATCATCACTTGTTTGTATTGATCCAGTTCTGGTTACCTTCAACAACAGCATACTGCAGACGTGCTCCTGGTGTAACCTCCAAAGTGTCTTTAAGGTTTCCATCTATGTTGATGTGGGAGGCATTCTGAATATGACACACACATAGTCAGATGGCACATGGAGGTTTTACAAACTTGCACATTACACTGCATGACCATCACCAACAACATGTTAAAGGGCTGCAAAGGATTTTAGTTAAACAAGTAGGAGAGCTTTTCTCAAGCATTTTTGCATGGTGTACTTCTTTGTCAGAGACTAGTGAGCTGTCAGCATGCACTGAATGCAACAGTCCCTCTGTAAGTATTAGCAGTCAGAACCGCAATTCACTTTGCAGACTACTGCTATATAATGTTAATGAAATACATTCTTACTCACATCAAGCTCATCTGCTGTCTTCTTCTTCTTTCTATACATATAGTAGCAAAGGCCTGAAACAGCCAAGCCGGCCCCAAGACACAGTGCCTCTGTCAGTGAAAAACCGAGACAGAATTTCGCCATTTCCTCTGGATGCCCTGTCACGGTCCTAAGAGCAATCCTGCACAAACATAAAACATGTAAGAGGACTGTGAGATGCATCTTCCTGCATCTTAGCCATGTACTCAACTCCGAACCAACAGCAGGTGGAAATTAAAGCTGCAAGCAGCATTGCGGGCCCTCGCGCACCTTGCGACCCGCAGGGCCATTGCAGTTTCCTGTCCTATGCTCTTCTCTCCTCTCATTTCCAGAGACGTAGAACAAAAACATGTGTAAAAGAGAAATTTCCTGCTGGGAGGTGGCGCTATGACCGTGTCATCATATTAGCATATATATCTGTTCAGACTCGGGTCCATAGCAGTACTGTAAGATTTTGTCCACATTGCATGAAGTATGTTGGAGGTATGGCAGAAAATACTGTGTTTCTTTGTATTGGCAAATGGTCAACTTTGAGGCCACGCCCCCGCCACACCGTAACTCTTTTGTAAGAGTTTTGGAATGCGTCTGTTCCCTATGGTGTCCTGAGTGGACACAGTGAATTTCAGCCCAATTGGATGAAGTATGCGAGGCGTGAAAAGTTTTGTAGCAGGGTGACAAATAGGCAAAAAATGGCCACAAAAGTCAAAATGGCGGACTTCCTGTTGGGTAGTAATCCCTAAGGTTTCAATAGGGCTCTTGCACCATTCGGTGCTCGGGCCCTAACTATTACTGAGTGGTTACATGTTATTTCCTTAACAATCAGCCCTAAACTAAACTCACTTTAACAATAACTTGTAAACTTGGCCACACTTGTTGTTACTTGACACACTGTCTGTGTTAAAAGTCCAGTTAAATGAGAATCCGTATCCTGTCGGTCTACCCCAAAGTGGCATTTGGCCTGCCTCGCTTGATGAAGTGGCATGTGGCGATCTCAAAGTGCCATGTCTGACTGTGTTAGTGGCATGTGGCGATCTGTGGCTCACATGCCAGCTTCTGGGGATGTTTTGGTGCCATTTAATGCCTGTTTTGGACTTCATCAGTAGGACAGCCTGCTCTAGCACCATGTGTCACTCATATATTATAATATATGAATGTATGGATCTTCCAGGGGTTCGTACAGCTCTGTGGCTCATATACCTGTTTTTAGCAGAATGCCACTGTCTGTGTCTGTCAGCGGAAGACAAGGAGCTGCACATAGCTAAACAGCAGCAGTATATATAGCGGCTTCCTCAAAGCTCCAAAGTCCCAGATGAGAGGAGAGATGGGCCCTGCCTCTCTGTATGAGGCGCTGTAGCCTAATGTGAAATGAGGCCTTCTGCCTCTTGATGAGGTTTGATATAGTACATGGACATGGGATAAAACGCTGCATTGGGGAGATGAAAACATAAACCAAAAGAATAACCCGGTGATGAACGTGCAAAGGTGTGCGCTATGGTTACGGTATGATGTGCTGCGTTATGTTACGACACGCTGCGGTCAACAAAAACTGTGGCCACCCAGCTTCTTCTCTCCTCCTAACACCTGTGACGGTGAGTGAGTGCCCCTTTAATAGAATCCGGTTGTCACCACCTACACCACGTGACGCAAATATTCCCCATCACCATGACAACCATACGACAAACAACAAATTACTCACTATATGTCTGCTCCAGTCTTCCTTCTAAGACTCTGACGACAGTCCGCTCGTCTCAACAGGTTTATTGGAAAGTGTGAAACTGAAAACAAACACATACAACGAATTACCAACAGTCAATATGCATTTATGAACTAAAACTGAATTCAGTATTATTAATACGTTGTATGTCTAAATATAAATGGTTGATGAGAGTTTGACTCCTGCAAGATTAAGTAAATTCAATACAAATGTTTTAGACGTGTGTGTTAAATGCAGGGCAGAGAATTGTTGCAGTTTGCACCAAGATGAAAGAATTTTGGACAGAAATTGTAGAAATAATGCAGGAAATCCTACAAATCAACATTGAACTAGAACTTACATGTTTTTATCTTAGGCATCCCTCCCAATAGATACAAGATAAAACACAGAGAGCAATTTGTTGATTTAAGTTTGTTACAAGCAACAAAGGTCCTACCAGCGGCTAGCGCCCTCTACAGTCGAAGACCACAACAGTCAAAGAAGCACTCGATCAAATGTAAAAAAATGTCAACACAAGCACAAAACCACACCATAAAGTCACAACAAAGTACTCACTATATGTCTGCTTCTGTCCTGTAACTACTGAACAACTACACAACAAAAAGCTGAGTGACACGTACCTTTGAACCGCTCTCTGTCTCCATGGTAACATGACGCTTTAGATGAGCAGCTGGGACTCTTAAATAACCACGTCATAGAATGCAGTGAGCATCTGTTTCTAAATAAATTATATAAATAAAGCTGCCTTTTTATAACAAAACAGCTGCACTGCCACCATCTATGGCTCCTACAGTATATATGATTGCTGTTAGCCGTTCCTGTCCTGATCCAGACTGTTGTCGGCAACACAGGGGAGAGCGGTCTCCAGGGCCGAAGGGCGGTGTCCTCCGGGGCCAACTCCCTAACCCTGACTCGGTAGCAAAGAAGGATGGAGGTGGTGGTGCACTGAGTACTAATGAGGAGCATTATTTCCAGCTGTGCTGAATGAACACCAGAGAGAACACAGCAGCTCTTCACTCCAACATGCAGCCTTTTGCAACCCACATAACACAGACAGCGTCTCACTTCCTGTCACCGCTTTATTGTGGCGGGGTGTGTCCCTTTAACTTCCGGGGCACAACCCCGCGTTTCCTCTCGCTCCATGGCCGCTGCCGTCCCTGTGCTTGGCGTGCTCCGGTTAGCATTCTGGCAAAAGTAACGATTAAACTGCTTCATGACCCAAACGAACCGCGCCGATTGAATCTAAATCATCTCCGTAAATATCCACTCAGCGGCGAGTCATTTATTGACCCTGCGAACTTTGGTTTATTATCGAATGCGGTGCCGCGGTCATTCACAAAGCCTATAGGCTAACCGCTAGGCTAATGGCTAAGCTAACGTTGTTTAGGTCTTTATTTTAATAGACCGTGCTATTTGTGTTACTTTTATGGCCGAATGTTAGGCATAGTGTTAGAGTATCGACTGAATTCTTTATTATTGGTTGTTTTGTTCGTTTTGTATAGTTTTTGTTGCTTTTGTGGTTAAAGCCAAACCGGCCTATGGTGCTTCTGAACTGACCCATCGACATGCACAAACAAATTGTTTGTTTACCTAAACATTTAAATGTTATGAACCTGTGATTAGCTTATTGCTGATTTAATTTGATTTATTATAAAGTGCATCATTAGCTTCACCTTTACCCAAAGCTTGAAAGTTGAATGATTGATTTATAAATGTTATCATTAAATAACCTGAGCGTTATACGCTGTATGACCAATAGCATTGATGGTATTATTTATTCATCATTATGCATCGTTATGTATGGATGTATTTATTTACTTTCTTGATGGAAGATAATTTCATTCATACTGAATTTTAATGTGTGTGTTTGACCTTGTTTAGGTCAGGTTTTTTCCTTTAGCTTGAAATCCAGTTCAACATGGCGAGCTGCCCGATCACCCTGTGACGCTGTAGGATTATAAAAACCTTTTTTTTGGCCTCCTACTACGGACCTATTTGAGTTTTCCCCATTTTTTTTTCTTGAACTCAAACCTTTTTTTGGAACATTGAATGAACTATTGTTTCCTGAATGAACTGAAATATGGACAGAACTGCAGAGTGACCTTCTGTCATCACAGTTTGGATTGTTTATTGTGCATATTATTACTGAATACCTGTTTATATATATTACATAGTAATAAATACATTTATTATCATTCATAACTTGCTGTTACTGTCCTATTGCATATCTGCTTATTACATGACAATAATATATTTATTTGAGCTCTATTTTCTTTGGTGTCTTATTCACACACTCAGCCTCCATAGCCGAAGCTACTTTTGTTGCTTTATTACATCTATGGCCCCATAGTGCGTTACACTTTCATATTCAGCTGTGTAGCTCGGCCTCTTGCTGTGCTCTGTTTCCATTCAGGCTGATGGAAGCTGTAGAGATGACAGTGATGCTGCAGCATCATCATCCAGGGAGCTCAGACTGAAGGAGGACCTGTCCTCTGTGAGCTTCTGTGTTCCTCTGACGGGGAGATGCGTGTGGTGGATCTGCTGGTTCAAGAGTCTGATGGCTGAGGACAAGAAGCTGTTTCTGGGTCTAGTCCATGTGCGGATGCTTTGGTAGATCCTGCAGTGAAAAGAGTGTGTAGCTGAGGTGTGTGGGGTCTCTGAGGGTTTTCTGTGTTTTCCTGAGTGATGAGTAATGAAGGTGGTTTGCAGGGAAGGCAGGTGAGAGCCAGTGATGTGCTCTACTGTCTTCAGCACTTGTTAGAGACCTGTGGTCTGCAGCAGAGCAGCTTCTGTAGCAGGGAGGGGTGAAGATGTCAGTGAGGACCTCTGAGAGCTGGTCAGTGCTTTGAGGAGCCATCCTGGAATGCCATGTGGCCCAGGTGACCTCTGCTCCTGTCTTTGTAGCCAGTGATGGAGAATCCACATCCACACCTTACATACTTTTACTCTGAATCAACAATAGATGTGTCCCAATGCAAGACGTTTGTTCTTCAGGTGTGTACATTTGTGCATCATCAGCATACCATGAAATGTGTGTGTGAGTATGAACCCCAGGAGACGTGTCGACAGAGAAATGGACCCACTAAAGGTCCCTGTGGGATTCCTCAGGTGAACTCTGACTCCTGAGGCCTCAAAGAAGTGTCTTTTGTCTTTTCACAGCTGGTACCTTTTCAAAGAACTGAACTCAGTCCTCTTTAAGTGGACCAACAGAAACAGGTCTCAGTTCTTTTTGTGTTCACACTGTGAGTTTATTGAAAGAGGACCAGCTTCTGGTCCAGTTCAAGGTAGTTGGGGCCTCAGTCCTCCTTCTGTTCACACCAGGTCCTCTAGAGCTCTCAGACCCCCAGTGCACTGAATTCTGGGTAGTTTAGGTTTGTTTTAAAGGGGCCTGGGTACAGTTGGAGTATTCACGTATGTGGAAAAAATGCTGAGTCATGGATCTGTTTGTTTAGAGGGCTGAAGGGGACCAAGTGTGAAAACACCCTCAGATTCAGATATAAGAGAAACCAGACTGGTCCAGTCCCACAGAGGCCGATCAGATTTTAAAGAAAGATGTGACCAACTGTGGCTGCACTGAAACGCAAAGTCACTTTGTGTAGATCAGCTCTGACTCAAAGTTCTGGATGGATGTTTTGGTGACATGATGTTGGTTTTACTGCTCAAAATACTGATCCTAGAATGTATCTAAAACTCATTTCTTGAATGCACACTTTGTTAAAACTGTCTGTCTTTAGTTGACTGCAGATAACAGAGGAGAGAAGGTGAAGGACACACTGAACAAAGGAGGAAGCAGCTGGAGCTGTGACAGTGTGTGAGTCCCTCTAGTGGACGCTGTGGAGTATTGTGTTGTCTTTGCTCCACAGGTTTTTGTACAGAGTTGAGCTGTTTCCTGTCACTGTGGGCTGCAGAGCACAGTAGTACACAGCAGAGTCAGTCACTGCAGCTCTCCGCCTCACATACTGTCCTCAAATGCTAAGTAGCTTCAAACAGTGACAAACGTATTATGAATTTTCCTCTAACTTACGAACCTCATTGGCCTCGTAGCTCTGGGGGAGGTCAACCAATCTTCTAAAACAGTCTTGACTAAACACAGTGAAGAATTCCTCAGCATTTCTTCATCTTCTTCAAATATCAGTTTTAAGGCGGTCCGTTTCTTCCACGTGTCATTCTCAGTGCATCGGTAATAACAATCTGTCTATCAATGAACGTTGGTCCGTTTGGAAATTAAATACCGGTAGATCCTCTTGGACTCTTATTTTTAACACATTATAGTGCAATGAAAACAAACGAAAATAGCTTTTTAATAAATATATGAATTTTATTTTTAACATTTATCAATTAAGTTCAATAAAGTCACTCTGACAGCTACATATAGAAGAAATGTTTGTGATGGTGGCGGTGCTGATCTGCACTGAGGCGCCCGGTGAGAAAACGACATGCTTTCACTTATCATAACAGTCGTCAATGTGATCCAGAAGCTCCCTGTGACGGCTGGCGGGATACTGGGCCTGACAATATGGGCACTCCAAGAAAGTCGTCTCCAGGAGGTTGACGTATTTCCATGGCGATGTGGGGCCAGGGTCAGTAGTAAGGCGCTCAAAATTATTGTACGAGCTGGGCTCTGAAGAGCGAGCATTAGGCTGCATCTGAAATAGGAAAAAACAAATGCACTTGTAGAGCAACATAATATGCACATTCCAAGAGGACAGTGGAATACTCTACTACTCTACTGTTAGAAAGCAAAGAAAATGGCATGAGAGTCATGAGGGTTTGACTTCATATTGATGAAACTATAGATCACATAACACTTACAGCAGACTCCAGATTAGAAATCTGATCTTGGGTCTTGTGAAGCTCCTTCAGCACTTTATGTAGCTGGTGCTGAATGCTCTGACGATCATTTTTTTCATTTGCAAAGTCCTTGGCAGAAATCTGGATCTTAAGAGGCAGAACCACAAGTATGAACAGGCGTACGTTTAAGAGAATGCTGCCCTCTCCTCTTCTTCTATTTGACAGGTCTTTTTGTAGGTGTGTGCTATAATTAAGAGAGTGTTACCTGTTGTTCCAGGGCAGCGATTCTCCTCTCGTCTCCATTTCGGTTCAGAAGAGACTTCTGCAGCATATTTACCTGTTGAAGGCCAGATATTAGGGCAAATTTTGTATAGTGCCTACAATGCTGCTGTATATTAGAACATGGAACTAGATTGTATCTAAAATGCAGACATCCTCATTTTATTTAGTGAAGGATGATTTTGTTTGACATTTACAGTGCTGTATTTGTATTTTTATTCAGTCTGAGCAGACTTTGGTTTAATCTACAAACCACTCCTACCTCCACCCACCTGTGCAATATGTTCCTCTCATTCTTTAACTGTATCCATCTATCTGTATTGTGTCTTTGTAGGTACTTTTATTTACCCTATCTGCGCTGTTGCAACAATGCAATTTCCCCATTGTGGGACAAATAACGGGTTCTTAATCTTATTAACTTTAGTTAGTGGAGGTAAACAGTGAATTCATGCTCACCTGCAGCAGAAGTTCAGCAGACCTCTTCCTCTCTTCCTCCAGTCTGACGTCCATACTCTCCAGTTCTGCTGCATGCCTGGACACATTGTTTGTTTTTTTTTTTTTTTTTTTTTTTTTATTTTAGATACTGTATTAATCCTAGAGGGAGTGTTAATTCAAAGGTCAGTACAACATTAGTTTTTGGCATTAGTATTAATGAGAGGAGGTAAAATTGCCGATTGATGACATGTTAGCAGCTCAGCGTGAAACCTTATTGATCCGACGTCAACCAGAGCCAGCAGCTTTACCTGTTGCCAAGTCTCTCTGCCTGGAGCTGCATTTTGGCTTCCTCCAGCTCTTTGCTCTTCTCTTCATGCTTCCTCAGGAAGGATGACAACTCGCTGCACTTGTCCTCGTACTTCCTCTGTTGCACTAACAGCTCCACCTGGAGCCTGGTGACCTGCTCCTTCTGAGACTGCAGCTCAGCCTGAGCCTTCACGGTCTGCAGAGCGAAAAAAACACAATTTGCAGAATGATGTTTTCTTTGTTGTCAGCTCAGTTCTGAAAAAGACTTCTACAGGTCAGTTATAAAGATGACTGAATCCACAGAATATGCATGTTCAGTGCTCTAGCTGCAGCTGCTCTATTCTGATTCAGGGTCAAAATCTTTTAACAGAGGCAATGTCCCTAAATCTGTGAAGATGTAAACATTTTCTCACCAAAGCTGCAGAAGAGGCCAATATATGCATTCATGGATTCAAGGGCAACAGAACTTCACTTTCATAATTACATGAAATAATGCAGCATTTACCTGGTTCCTCTGTGCACTGAGCTCCTGCTGGGTTCTAGTAACCTCAGCGTTTTGGCCCTCGAGGTCTCTCTGCACCCCTAAGCTGAGCTGAGGTTCCTTTTCTGGACCTGCAGTAGCTAAAAAAAGAAATGTTAGTAAGCAATTGACCAACATATATTATGCAGGAGCTTTACAGCACAACCAGTATGTAGGACTTACATGCCTAAATCTTTCTAACTATATTTCATAGCCTATTACATGGCCAACAAAATTAAGTACTTGTTAACTACACTTTCCTAGAAGCTTTCCATGTACTTTATTATTGTAGAAAATTATATGAGAGCAGTATCACCCTCTGAAGTGGCCCCTTGCTTGGGTTGTTGCCGCTTTGCTTGGGCCAACTGCTGTGCCAGCTCCGCTGCGTAGGCAAGGACGGACTGGATGTAGACCTCTCTCTGCTGGTCATACACCAGCCGCTGCAGGTTCTTCTCCAGAGCCTGGTGGTGAGACACACACGCCAATAAAGACAAACTGAGTCCAGGTTTTTTTCACTTATTTAAATAAACAATCAATCAAATTATTAGGCTTACATCTCTCAACTGCTCTTGCACTGATGCAGAGTCTCCAGGAGGTTCTTGTCCATTCTGAAAGGAGAAACAAAAATATTTAAAATCTGAATTGTGTTTGTGTCAACATTTGTTTCTGAGAAGACAAGTGCTGCCTCAGGGCGTCCAAACACTGGATGTGTGTACTGAGCATTTTCTGATGGATACACTTGAATATATATGTGATTTTTGTAACCTTATGTTAGTGCAGAGAGCTGTCATGTGTGCACATACCTCTCCTTTGGCTGACAGCTGCTGTCGCAGACTTTCCAGTTCCTGCTCTTGAACCAGCAACTGCTGATTGTCCCTCTCTCGCAGCGCCTCAAGGTTAAGACTGACCTGAAATAACCGACACCGCACATTAAAATTCAAACAAAAACAGCCCAGAAGCTGACATGCAAATGAACCCAGAGACAAAGACTTTACCTCCAGCAGTTCATCAAGCTTCTTCTTCAGGTGGCTCTTCCTGAGTTTAGAGGAAGAGCTGCTAGATTTGAAGCCCAACTTGCTGAAAAAGCCTTTAAAGGCCATGGCTGCTTCGATCTATATTGACAAAAAAATGAATCACGATTAATTGTGGCATTTAGCCGATAACCATTAGTTTGACCATTCATTGATGACAGATCATCAGTCAAGTTAACCCCTTCATTAGGTTAAAGTAGTGATCAGGCACCAAGCAGCCATGTTTGAAATATGTATTGATACCAGAGGCACAAACTGCTTCAAAATAATAATGAAGCAAACGTTTAAAGTAGCTTTGTCCTTCACATGTTCTTATCTTCAGGTCACAGAGCAGCATGTCAGCATTAACATTAAACAGGACAAATGAGTTCAGAAAAGTCACATCAGTGATTATTAAAGTTAAAAATGTGTCTGTGGAATGAACCCACACTAGAGCATGTTTTCACTCAGACTGTAGAACAGTGTGTGTGTTAGTGTGTGTGTGTGTGTGTGTGTTAGTGTGTGTGTGTTTGTGTGTGTGTTAGTGTGTGTGTGTTTGTGTGTGTGTGTGTGTTAGTGTGTGTGTGTGTGTGTGTCAGTGTTTATTTGTGTGTGTGTGTGTGTGTGTGTGTGTGTGTGTTAGTGTGTGTGTGTGTGTGTGTCTGTGTGTGTGTGTTAGTGTGTGTGTCAGTGTTTATTTGTGTGTGTGTGTGTCGCTGTGTGTCAGTGTGTGTGTGTGTGTGTGTCAGTGTGTGTGTGTGTCAGTGTGTGTGTGTGTGTGTGTGTGTTGTGGCCCAGAACTGACCCCACACACACACTTCCGGAAGTGTGTGTCATTTGAACCAATGAGACACGCAGCCTACTGAAGGAGGACATTTGATAGGCTACTTCACTTCTGGCATTGCCAGTTCGAGCCATGGGCCTATTTTCTTCTTCCGCTTGGTACCAGCGGAGTGATATCAGCGTTAATGTCAACAGCGACAGGTAGGTTTGCTTTATTTGACTCTTTCTGTGATTTTACGTCTTTCTCTGGACTCTGCCTGCAGCTGAACTGCACTCATATATCAGCTACTTCTCGCTACTAACTTCTGTTGTGAGGTACTTATCAGTAACTTTTACTACAAATTGGTAGCTTCTGCTGTCGGCTAAAACTCGCTAGCTCCACATGCTAGCTTCTTCCACTAGATACTACTGCATTGCCTGCAGCTGAAGTGCAATTACATAGATTTATAGCTCCTATGTCAGCTACTTCTTCCTAATAACGTCTACTGTCTGGTATCTATCAGTGCATTTTACTGTCGGCTACAAATCGCTAGCCTTTACTGTGGGCTAAAAGTCGCTAGCTACTTCCGTTAGCTTCCTCCGCTAGCTACTGCTGCTCTGCCATATATGCACAGCAGAGCACATTAATCAGGAACAGTTCAATCAAAGCAGTCTGTATTCTGAGTCTATGAATGGCATTTATTGATGTATGTAATTTAGTTTGCTAGGGATGTTTTTCTGGTGCACATGCTGTGAACTCCTGACTTTGTATGAGCACAAATGTGAGTAAACAGTGTTTAACCTGCTGGCTCACTTAGTGCCACATCAGTGTTCTGACAGTGGGTACCAGTCCAGTGTTACAGATGGAGAAGCATCATTTGACTACCTTGTACCTATGGTGTGGATCTGATGTTTCTCTTTAATAATATTGTAGATTCATTCAGGTTGAATTAAATTGGTTTAATATCAATATAAACCTCTGTCTCAGAGAGGGCACAGCTGTTTTCATTGGTACTATGGTTACCTATGTAATGATATGAGCCATAATGATCCAAAGGAAGGAAAGGATTCAGCCTGCTGAAGAAGCAAAGGTGTACATTCAGTCTTCCAGTGACAAGTCATGCATACAAACATTTATTGACAGTAATAAAGGTATGGAGTTGTTATTTTAGTATGATTATATGGTCTATAATTAAGTGTTGGCTCAGGATTTCTATTAAAATGCCTCTATAGGAAGAGGAGTGTTTGCAGCCCAGACCATTGAACCAGGGGCTTTTGTACTGGAGTACAGGGGTGAACTCATATCAGTGGAAGAATGCCAGTCCAGACACTACTCAGAGAAAGAGAGTACATTTCTGTATGAATTTGAATGGCAGAATCACTGCTGGTGGTAAGCACATCACATGTTGTGTAGAGATTCATGCAATTCTTATTAACTCATGAGTCAAATATTGTAAATAACTGATGGATGAGCAAATGAAGCAGTGTTGACATGTTTGAGACATGAGAAGAGATTTATCTGTGTAGTGTTATCCTACAGTTTAAGTTGACCTCTGTGTTATGTGCTATTTAATGTTTTTACATTGTAAGTGTGTACATTTGATGATTCAGTATTACATGATTTCAAAGGTTCACTTTATTTCTCTGGCTTTTAGTATTGATGCATCCAAAGAAGATGGATCCCTGGGAAGATTAGTGACAACCACAAATCACCAAACTGTGTAATAAAAAGATGATAGTAAAGGACAGGCCACATTTGTGCCTCTTTGCTGTTCAGGCCATAGAAATTGGAACTGAAACTGATTTCAGCTCTGGTGATTCCAAGTGGCCTTGGCGTGAAAAGGTGAGTGAGTTAGATTAAACATCTATCTGTGTGGTGTTTAAAGGGGTCAGCACACAGGTGATGCAGATTCTTTCTTTCATGGCTGTGGCTGTGTACTGTCTGGTATCTTTGTTTAGATGGGAAGGTGTTTGTGTTGCTTTTCCTGCTAAAGGTCTCAGACTCACACACTCTGTTTCTATTTTGGCCCTTATGGGGCCCTGGGTGCATCTCGAAGTGATTTTCACATCAGCATCACAACATCACACACTCCTTGTTTTCCATTTTTCTCCCGTATGGATGTAACTAGAAGTTATTTTACTTCAACTGAAAAACCTGACAGTGTCAAACTGTAAATTATAATAAGCATAATTCACCACTTCCCAGTCTGTTGTATGTCTAATGCTGTGTTTATACTGTAGTCCATTGCAATGTCTTATATTTGCTCCGAGACATCTCAGGCTCACACACTGCTTTTCTATTTTGGCCCATGTGGGGTCCTCCTGACCTCTTCATGATTTGGGATGCTCTCAACTTGTGGGGCCTCTCTCACGTCACACACAATTTTGATCTTTCTAGCTTTGTAGGGCCACTTTAACACCAAGAACTTGTACTTTTGATTTTCTTATGGAGGTCTTTTTTACGATAGTCCAAGTATTCTTACTCCTAAATGCATGGTAGTATCAAATCTCAGATTATGTTAAGCTCAACTCCCGAGTATCGCATCTAATATCTACAGGGTATTTAGTATGTGATCCATTGCATCTCTGATACTGTTAAGGGACTTGCTCATAACTCTTCTCATATGAAAAGTTGCTTCCACACGAGCCATAGACCATGCATTAATTAGCTGTTTGGAGAACAGTTGTCTTATCACTTACCTTTTTCTACGTTCATTTTTAAGGTTTATTCTTTTTTATTCATATTTAGGTTACAGTTTCCAAGTTTTCCCTTGTGGAGTTCTCTGATAGTGAGGATACAGATGAAGGCTGTGGCACAGACCACCCTTTGACTTCACACTGTAATGAAGTTGTCTGTGTTTTGCAGAAAGATGCAGTGTCAGATGTTGCTAAATCTGTGTATGACTTAGATGAGAGTGTTGTGCTTGAAACTGATGATGATTCAATAAAGGATAGATTCAGTCTGCACTCATACAATGAAGCTGTCCAAAGCTTAGAGGACAAAAAGTATTCTGGTATGTGTTAATGGCCATTTCTCACTTTTCCCAATGTAATATTTTTTCTTACATTAAGAATGAAATGATTACAAATGTCTTGTTTTGCAGATGGATGAAATGCCATGCTCCGATGCTCTCTGTGATTCAAGTGATGATGACGATGCTCACCCTTCCACATCAAAGTCTGAAATTGCTTCACAAAGGCCAAAGAGAAGTTGTTGGCACCCGGTAGGCCTTTTCTTTCCCCCTTCATTTTATAATTAAAGCGAACCAACAGAACACACATGCTTTTACAATCTTTCTCTTTGTTCTGTAGTTTGTAAAAAGCATAGGCCTGGTATTTTGTGAATGATACATGTTAGGCTCTATATTGACTTTACTGTACTGTTCAGATTTATTCCTTTTAGGGGGTTTTAAGAAATTCTGATATTGCAGCATATAACTGAAATGTAGATAGCTTGTCATGTATGACAACCTAAGTGGAGGCTCAGTTATTAACTTGAGTTTTCTTTTTTCAAAAGTCTCTTGTAGAATCAGACAATACAAGCGAAGGTAGTGAAGTATATTCCAAATTTCAGGGAGGAAAGCACTGACGGCAGCATGGAGTTGTCCATGGAAAATAAGAAAAGGACAAAGTTGATTCTACAAGTCGGATGAGAACAAAGTCTTTCAGTCAGCCCCAGTGTGAGTCTAGGCAGTACCGAAGATTTGAAACAGAACCTGATTCCACACAAAGATTTCCTATTGTTACAGCAGATGCTAATGAAGATGAAATGGTAGAAGAGCCATGTGTACGTTAATCCAGTTTTGAAAAAAGAAGATGGTTCCAGAAGTTATAACAAGAAACATCACTGCTTCTACTGTGGACAACAGGTTAAAAAAATGTCAAGACATTTAATTCGTAAACACCATGAAAAGGTGGAAGTTGCCAAAGCTTTAAGTTTGCCAAAAAACTCAAAAGAAAGGCGACTCCAATTAGATTATATCCGAAATAAAGGCAACTTTGAGCATAACATTGAAGTTTTGGAATCCCACAGAGGAAAAATGATCCCATGGAAACAACCAAAGGAAAAGATGAAAGGACAAGAATTTACACATTGTGTGTACTGCTATGGATTGTTCACAAGAAGAGTGATGTGGCGACATTTTCAGGTCTGCAAATTCAAGCCTCAGGGTAAATCATCACAAGGTAAAACTAGAGTCCAGGCATTGTGTGCTTTTGCTGAACCTGCTCCACTTGGACTTGGTGAAGCATACTGGAAGTTCTTAAGTGGCATGAATCAAGACAATATTGCAGTTGCAATAAAGGAAGACCCATGCATTCTGGAGTATGGGTGCAGACTCTTTACCAAGAATGAGAGGGTAACTAGCCAACACCAGCAGATTCAACAAAAGTTGAGAGAACTTGGCAGACTGCTACTGGAAGCAAAAAAGGTTGCACCTGTGAAGACTGTCAAAGACCTCATAAAACCTGAACAGTACAGTCATGTTGTCTCTGCTGCACGATCCCTGGCTGGGTTCAATGATAAAACTGGCAAATTTCACCGTCCATCTCTTGCTCGCACAGTTGGACACAGCTTGCATTCTTTGGCCATGTTTATAAAGTCGGAAGGATTGAAGACAAAAGACAAACAAGCTGTCCAAGATGCTGATGAATTTGCACAGCTATACCAAGAAAGTTGGAAATTTGACATTGCAAGTCAAGCACTAACTCAACTTGACCAAACCAAGTGGAATTCTCCTCAACTCCTCCCATTCACCCAGGATGTCCAGAATCTCCATTTCTTTTTATCAGAGAAACAGCAGCAACACTTGAATACCCTCACCGAGGAGCCTTCACCCTCAAACTGGAAAGACCTTGCTAAAGTGACCCTAGCACAAGTTATCCTCTTCAATCGCCGGAGAGCGGGTGAGCTATCCAGAATGCCTTTGTCTGTGTACTTGTCCAAGGACATGTCAGAAACGCATGATGATGTGAACTTGGCCCTTACAGCAGAAGAACCTGACCAGTTGGCTGACTTTCTTGGGCATAACATCAAAGTCCACAGAAAACACTACCGGCTTCCAGAGGGCACCCTCCAACTAGCAAAAATAAGTAAAGTTCTTCTTGCAATGGAACAGCCTGTGTGTGTGTTAGTGTGTGTGTGGCAGTGTGTGTGTGTGTGCGTCTGTGTGTGTGTTGCTGTGTGTGTGGCTGGGAGAATACGAAGGAAAGAGTCTGGATGAAATTCACCTTGATGTAAATGGTATACCTACTGTACTATAGTTTGATATGTGAACTCTTGATTGATCTCTATCATTACCATTTTAGAGACTGCTGACATGGAGAGGTGTTCACAAGAGGACGCAGAAGATATGGGTGAGGTTTTTTAACTGGTTATGAATTATTCATTTGATCTAAATACTGGACTGCCTGTGGATTTTGCTTGGCCTACTGATTGCAAGAAGTCCTACTTATTACATGTTGCATCTTTTTTGAATAGAAAGGTCTGAGTAGTATTTGCATGGTTTTATAATGCAATCCTACCAGTTCATGCGGCCCTTATAGCCTGTGTTCACATTGAATTTTTATTTAGCACGCTACAGGAAGCCCTAATGGCAAAATGGAGAAAGTTACCATGGACTGCACATTGTGCTACAAAAACTTTGTCGACTGTTCTAGACACATTTAAGTATAATATTTGGTTATGGCTTTAATAGAATATTTTATTCCTTTCTACATAGCAAGTCTAAATACTCATTCCTGTGGCACTCCAAATGTATTTGTAATGACTGTTTTATGCACCCAGATGCCAGTGAGGACCATGAGTTGGAAGCTGAGGACAACATGACATCGCTGCAAGAAGGTACTGATTATTGTTTTTCAATCATCTTTAAAAGACACACATGCCATATATTAAAAGAAATCTTTGATTATTACTGTGAATTGCTTGCTATCACATATGCTGCTTCAATAAACCTTTGCTGCATGCAGGCCCAGTGTTCCACATGCACAGGGGTCAGAAGATGAGAGCACGGTGCCATCCCTGCTAGAATGTGCCTCAGTCAGAGGAAGAGAGGTGAGCTTAGAGCAGTGATAAACTACCCACTATTTATTATAATTAATTATATTAAGAGTTCCTTAAATGGAGAGGAGAATCCTTCTCCAAACTATGACTGACAGGGACCTATTAAAACGCTGCGGATACTCGATACTCGAGGAATTTTGACTTTCTGTAGTTATTTTTTATTTTATTACATCAGTGATATGTTTACACAGAAAACATGTACCATTGACTCATGCTTAATTCAGATGGCTCAGGGACATTAAAAACTGTCTCTGCCCCTTGGGACAGCTGTTTAAGGGGTGGTCCACCTCCTGAAAGTAATCCATCCAGGGAAGTTCTTGATGTTTTCTTCTTCTCTTGTGTCCAACTATAGGTAAAGGATGTGTAGTCAAGAAAAGCTGGACACCAAAGGAAAGTGCTGCAGTTGAAAGGCATTTGAAAACATGTATCGTGAGGAACCAGGTTCCAGGTAAGACAGACTGTGAAAACTGTATTGCTGCTGAACCTGAAGCCCTGGAAAGCCGTGACTGAAAGCAGTGAAATACTTCATCAAAAATCGCATAACTTCCATGACAAGAAAAGAACAAGGCTTCACTGGCCACTGGTCCTTTGTTCCTCTTGTGTTTGTCAGTATGTGCTTGTTGTTGTTACAGTGTTCAAATGTCCTACAGTGTAAACACAGTCTGTGATGGCATGTCTATTTTTTGTAATGTAAAACCTTATTTGTGTTTTTCAAATACATGCCCACTGAGGACAAACTATGTTGTGAAGTTAATTGTTATTTAAGTGTTTTGTATAAGTATTGTTTGGTCCAGACTTGGATGAATGCTTATTAATTGGTGCTTGTTAGAATAGAATAGAGTTTGCCATTTGTATGGTACATTACAGTACAGATACGTTGGAATTGTTGTGTATTTCTGAGTCAAGCTTACCAAAAATATTAAGAAAAAGGATAAAAAAAGGCATACTAAAAAGATCAAATGCACTTAAATACCCAAAATATTTACTTATGAAGACACATAGTACTGTATGCCATATGTTATATATGGAGAGAGTGCCTAATATAGACAGTATCAGACATCATCATTAGCAGAATGGGTCCTGGGTCAACGCACTGAGGCCTCTGCTAGGCTTTTTTCCACTGTCATTGAGCTCTGAGATGTTGGGAACTTAGGCCGATCAGTCTACTCATTTTGCAATTGATGGTGAATGGCTGCCGAGGTGGAGCATGTTTCATAAAGTCCAGTTTACAACAAAGCTTAATTTATAGGGCTTCTGATCCTTGTCAAGATACACAAACTGAACTTATGTGTGTGGACCTTACAAGTACTAAATGTTGGTAACAGGCCCCATAAGTGACAGAAAAACGGGTTTGGACAAACAGAGTTTTGAATTCTTTATATATGAAGTGATCTTTTTTTAACAGGAATTTTTTTTAGTGTTGCCTGATTTTTTACAGAGCTGTAGAGCCACTGGAAAGGGGGGACCCCACAACTTGGCAGAAAACCTTTGGACCTCTCAAAGGAGGTTTACAAGAATGTGTGTGTGTCTGTGTGTGTCAGTGTGTGTGTGTCTGTGTCTGTGTGTTTGTGTGTCTGTGTGTGTCTGTGTGTTTGTGTCTGTGTGTTTGTGTCTTTGTGTGTGTCAGTGTGTGTGTGTCTGTGTGTGTGTTTGTGTCTGTGTGTGTCTGTGTGTTTGTGTGTGTGTCAGTGTGTGTGTCAGTGTGTGTGTGTCTGTGTGTGTGTCTGTGTGTGTGTCTGTGTGTTGTGTGTGTCTGTGTGTGTGTCTGTGTGTGTGTGTGTGTGTGTGTGTCTGTGTCTGTGTGTGTGTGTGTCTGTGTGTGTGTGTGTGTGTGTGTGTGTCTGTGTGTGTGTGTGTGTGTGTGTGTGTCTGTGTGTGTGTCAGTGTGTGTGTGTGTGTCAGTCTGTGTGTTTGTGTCTGTGTGTTTGTGTCAGTGTGTGTGTGTCTGTGTGTGTGTTTGTGTCTGTGTGTGTCTGTGTGTTTGTGTGTGTGTCAGTGTGTTTGTGTGTGTGTGTCTGTGTGTGTGTCAGTGTGTGTGGCAGTGTGTTTGTGTGTGTGTGTTTGTGTCCGTGTGTCTGTGTTTGTGTGTGTGTCTGTGTGTTTGTGTCTGTGTGTGTGTGTGTCTGTGTGTGTGTCTGTGTGTTTGTGTCTGTGTGTGTCAGTGTGTCTGTGTGTGTGTCAGTGTGTGTGTGTCTGTGTGTGTGTGTGTCTGTGTGTGTGTCAGTGTGTGTGTGTCTGTGTGTGTGTCAGTGTGTGTGTGTGTGTCTGTGTGTGTGTGTGTGTGTGTCAGTGTGTGTGTGTGTGTGTGTGTCCTCGGTGAGGAGCTGGGACTCACAGCCTGCTGCTCGTTGTCCATCAGTCTGCGGTAGCAGCTGCCTTCATACTGACTGATGACCTGATCCACGGCTGCACTCAGGCTCTGTTCGATCTGCACACACACACACCTGCAGGTCACACTGATGAACGCCTCACCCATCTATCAAAGCTGCAGCCAATCAGAATCATCCACAGCCAGGCCACTTGAGGGAGGACGCTCACCCTCTGTCTGTTTATGAGCAGCAGCAGTGTGACCCAGGACGGCCAGGAAGCCAAGGTACTGAGGAGGAGGAGGAGGAGGAGGAGGAGTCAGGTCAGCGTGTAAATGTTACAATAAATAATGGCACAGGGTACCAGCAGGGGGCAGCACTAAGAAACAAAACTGGATTTTATTTCTCACAGTGTTCAGTGAAACCCACCACACATCAGCCGAGGGACACAGGTAAAAAACAGCTGACTGAGCCCTGGATGTGGTCGCAGCATTTTCCCACGTGACCTGAATGCAGCATCGGACGTTACGATGACTCACCGGCAGCAGCAGGAACCTGATCTCACAGGTCGCTGCCACACATCCAGCCACGCTGACCGCCACCACCGCACCGATCACCAGCAGGCCCACGGACACCACCTGCAGCTCCTCTGCACATACAGAGACAGAGACAGAGACACAGAGACAGAGACAGAGAGACACACACAAACGGAGACATACACACACACACACACACACACACACACACACACACAGAGAGACAGAGACACATAGATACACACAGAGACACACAGAGAGACAGAGGTACAGAGACACACACACACACACCTCCAGCCATCCCTTCAAACCCATGTCTTCCAGCCCAGTCACAGTGCCGGAGCTGTCCAGCATCCAGGGCTCCTGCCCGCTGCTATCTCTGCTGGAGCTCTCCAGCACCCAGGGAGCTTCCAGGCATCCTCTCTGCCCTGCACACTGCCTCCCAACGATACTCACGCTCGCCTGCTCACCCCCACACCCTCCTGCTAGCCCCACCACAACCTTGCGCACCACCACAACATGCACCCCTCACTTGGCTAAAGCAACTAGACCGTGCCAGCAAAACCTTTGTGCCCCTGGTGCTGTGAGTAGAACTTCGTGCCCCTGGTAGCACAGGTGCGAGTAGCTGTGACTCTCTTAAGGTAGCCAGAATTATTTTTCTGGTGCCCCTGGTACTGTGCTGGAGCTCCAGGAGGGAGAGTGTGACGGCCACAGGGCCTAATGCTTGTTGTGTGTTTGTTCCACTATGGTTGCAGGTTTCCATCAGGGTGGCGCTGTGTTGATTGATCCTGCACTGCAGTCTCTTCTCTTCTCCTGCATTCACCACCTGCCAAATTGGAGGGGGGCGTCCAATCGGTTGTGGTAAGGTGAATTTTGCTGTCTTTAGACAATTTTTGTCATGCGTCCTTTTTCCAGTTTACTGTCGGCGTTGCAGGTCCAGTGTAGGGAATTTGGTTGATTGCAGCGGTTAATGCTCTAGGAGACACGCAGGGTTTATTGTGCTGGTGTTTGTATTTTTTTAAGGCTGGTTTCGGGGCTAGAGAGGGATATGTGTGGCTGTGTGTGTAGCGGCTGGGGCCCCCAAAACTGAACTCTGTAATGCAAAAACAGACGCTGTGTGCGGCGCACAGCGGCTGTGCGCGCAACATAGCAGGACAGCGCGCGCACCGGACAGAGATGAGATGTCCTCTCCTCCTCATCAGAGCTGTGAGGAGGAGGGAAAAAACATCGGACGTTATCACCCTGGATCTGAAAGAGCCAGTGATGCTCTTAGGTGTAAAAGTCGGATTAGGATGCAACACAGCCGAACTGCCATCCCCCTGAATCCTGAGGCAGGTGGGGGCCGCAGAGAGGTCAGATAAATCACTGACTCTGAAGCACACAACAAATCAGTTTTAATAGACACAAACTTCAGTGAAACTGTATCCAGAGGCTCAAAGGGCGCCCTGGTTAGTGCGCGTAAAACTAACGCCAAATCCCACTGAGGAGCATTTCTTATTGGCGCCCTTCTGGTCACTAGTGACAGGAGGAAACGCATATAGAAGCATCCGGGGCCACGGCCGGTGCGCAAAGAAATCCACTCCCAGCGGAGGATTGTCCAGAGCGCCCAGAGAAAACCACAGAGCGCACAGCGCATTCTGGCGTCTGGCAAACAGAATATTTCTACAGAATATTTATTACAAAAATAAACAGGAAACAACTGCGCGAGTTCAAACCTGCCAGCTTCCCTGTCATCGCTGTCAGAGTCACAGCCACACACGTGGCCGGCTGGCTGATCGGCAATCATTATTATTGTTGTTCAGAAATTATGCCGGCTTTCACAAAAGCTCGGACAACAGTCACTGCAGAAACATGAGTCCACGCATCATCCACGATCCATTCACATATGCTGGCGTATCGCGCGCGGCGCTCCCTCCCAGTAAAGCTGTGCTCGCTGTCTGCCATCCATCGCTCCCACGCCGCTCGCAACTTAACTTTGAACGCCCTGTTTACGCCGATGTCCAGCGGTTGGAGTTCTTTGTTAACACTCCCGGGACTACGGCAAGCACTGAATTCATCAGCTTCGCCTGGTTTTTTTTTTACACCGGCGGTAAGACGGGCGCTCGCGCGCCCATGTCTTCCAGCCCAGTCACAGTGTCGGAGCTGTCCAGCATCTTGGCCTTCTGAAGGCTGCTCACACTGCCGGGGCTGTCCAGCATCCAGGGCGGAGGGTGAATTAGAGTGCGGCTGTCCGTCAAGGACGCAGCTGCATTTAGAGAGGCAGAAGTTGTCTTTGGTGAGGGACGGTAAGCTGGCTGCCGAGCTGTTGCGCCCGGAGGGTTTTTCTGGGGTACCTGTAGCGCACTGGGATTTAATAATTTTTTTTATTTTATTTTATTTTATTTTTTTCGTGCCCCTGGTACTGTGCTGGAGCTCCAATGTGACGGCCACAGGGCCTAATGCTTGTTGTGTGTTTGTTCCACTATGTTTGCAGGTTTCCATCAGGGGGCGCTGCGTTGATTGCAGAGACAAAACACCTGGCCAGTGTTCTGAATGAAGTATTTAGCTCCACTTGATCCTGCACTGCAGTCTCTTCTCTTCTCCTGCATTCATCACCTGCCAAATTGGAGGGGGGCGTCCAATCGGTTGTGCTAAGGTGAATTTTGCTGTCTTTAGACAATTTTTGTCATGCGTCCTTTTTCCAGTTTACTGTCGGCGTTGCAGGTCCAGTGCAGCGAATTTGGTTGATTGCAGCGGTTAGGGTTAGGGTTAGGGATTTCCCATTCAAAGTCAATGGAAATTGGACGCATTCCATATTTCCACATTCCAACTACAAATTTCCAAAATTTTTCCCATTGACTAGTATTGAAACCGGAATCTGGCAGTCAAAATCTGGGTGCAAAATGTGGAATTTGAACTTGACCACTAGATGGCAGGCAGGCTCCACCATTCCAACTTTCCAACTCCCATTCAAGTGAATGGGCTCATGTAAAAGAATATGAAGATGGATGGCGATCACAAAATGGCGGACAATGGCATATATAGGAAAATGGATGGTGATTCCAAAATGGCGGACATGATCGCAAAATGGCGGAAATGACCGCAAAATGGCGGAAATGACCACAAAATGGCTCTGCGCTCGCCATTAATACACGTAAACAGCTCAAACACCTATATACTTGCTCCAAATGGCTTCAAACGTTCTGCACATGGTCAGAGCACCGCCCTGAACGTCTCTATGTCATCATCGGGCTGCCCGTGGCGGTGGCGATCGTTCGCCATGAAACATCAAATGCTTATAACTTCGCCATACATGGTCCTATCGTCCTCAAATTTTTTTTATGTCATAACACTCTGCCCCCGGACATGTCTGCATGGTCATGACTCACCTGCACAGCGCCACCTACAGGAAACCGGAAGTTAGTGCTTTTTTGACAGTTTTTATGTATGAATCACATTTTTTTTGGATGCTTGGTGCACAGACTGGTCTCCACTGTTCCCTATGATGTCCGACTCAACCTAGTGGACACATACAGAACTACAGAAGGTTATAACTCCAGCACAGATGCTCCTAAAATTCTCAAATTTTTTACAGGGGATACAGACCCAACCCTCACCATGTGTGGACATCTGCGGACAGCGCCACCTACAGGAAACCGGGAGTAAGTGCTTTTTTGACCGTTTCTATGTATGAATCACATGCTTTGGGATGCTTGATGCACAGACAGGTCTCCAGTATTCCCAATGATGTCTGAATCAGCCTAGTGGACACATACGGTACTACAGAAGGTTATAACTCCAGCACAGATGCTCCTAAAATTCTCAGATTTTTTACAACATGTATGTAAACATAAAGCAGCAGAGCCCAAAGAGCTCGAGCTGCAGAGTAAACAGAGGGAGGAGGAGGCAGATCCCCGAACATGAACCAGAGACAGTGGTCACTGACAAAGGCTTTACTGCAAAACACTCATGAATATCCAGGTAGATGACTTAAAAAAGTGAAGGTTTAGATTGAGTAATCTGCAGCATGAATTAATGGTGTCTTTCTGAGTGCTGTGATAAGACATGCAATTTTAGCAGAATGGCTGAACAGTCATCAGTGTTTCGTGAGGCGTCTGTAATGTGCTTTACAGAGACGTGGCTGCACGCAAACATACCGGACTCTACCGTGAGTTTAGCCGGCTTTCAGTTGGTACGGGCGGACAGGAACTGCACCGAGAGCGGCAGGAAGAAAGGAGGGGGACTGGCGCTCTACGTGAACAACCGGTGGTGCAGCCCTGGACACGTTACGGTAAAGGAGCGTGTGTGCAGCCCGGACATTGAACTGCTAGCGGTGAGTCTACGTCCGTATTATTTGCCCAGAGAGTTCTCTCACGCCATTGTACTCGTTGTTTACATTGCTCCCTCGGCTGAGGCGTCGCGGGCTACTGACGTCATCAGCTCTGTGACCGCGAGGCTTCAGACCCAGCACCCTAATGCCTTCATAGCGATTTCTGGCGATTTTAACCATGTTAATCTGAAATCAACTCTGCCCACTTTCAAGCAGTTTGTGGACTGTAAAACAAGAGAAAATAAAACTCTAGATTTACTGTATGCTAATGTTAAAGAGGCATACAGCTCCATAGCTCTCCCTCCCTTGGGCAGATCAGACCATAGCCTAGTCCACCTCAAACCCCAGTATATACCAGCAGTACAGCGGCAGCCGGTGACCACCAAAACTGTACGGAGGTGGACACCGGAAGCCCTGGAGACCCTGCAGGGATGTTTTGAGGTGACTGACTGGGATGTGTTCTGTGACACCCACGGTGAGGATGTAGACACACTCACAGACTGTATCACAGAATATGTTAATTTTTGTACAGATTCTCTAATCCCCACCAGGTCAATACGCTGCTTTCCAAACAATAAACCATGGGTGACAAAGGACATCAAGGCATCACTCAACAGAAAGAAGACAGCCTTCTTGAGTGGAGACAGAGAGGAGATGAGGAGGGCCCAGGCAGAGGTGAGGGAGAAGATTGGAGAGGGCAAGGAGAGCTACAGGAGGAAGCTGGAGAGCCAACTTGCCCGGAACAACTTGAGGGAGGTATGGAGTGGCATGCGAACCATCACCGGCCACAATAGGATCTCCGACCAGCTGATGGATGGAGATCTGCAGGAGGCCAACCAGCTGAACCTGTTTTTCAACAGGTTTGATAGTCCACTCCCTGACCACCCTCCCCCTCCCCCTCCCTGTGATGCACCATTAACACCTGTCTATAACAACAATGTACCTCCCCCTCCTCCCCCTCCCCCTAACCATACTAACCAGTTTCACCTCCCCATCAATAACATCACCCTGCCCCCCTTACCCCACCTCCCATTAACAACCCCCCACCCTCCCCCATCAGATCTCTCTCTCTGCTCTTCTGTGTCCACAGTTACCATCACCACAGAAGATGTGAGGAGGGAGTTCAGTCGACTACGACCGGGAAAAGCTGCAGGACCGGACGGACTCAGCCCCAGAGTACTCAGGGACTGCGCCACACAGCTGTGTGGGGTCTTCCAGCACATCTTCTCCCTGAGTCTGAGCCTGATGACTGTCCCTGCCCTGTGGAAGACAACATGCCTTGTTCCTGTGCCCAAGACCAAACATCCAAGCACACACAGCGACTACAGACCAGTTGCTCTGACTTCACATGTGATGAAGTCTCTGGAGAGGCTGGTCCTGAAACACCTGCGTGCTGTTGTGGAACCATCGCTGGACCCCCTGCAGTTTGCTTACCAGCCCCGTATTGGAGTGGAGGACGCCATCATCTACCTGCTGCACAGAGCACACACCTACTTGGAGGAGGCAGGTAACACTGTTAGAATCATGTTCTTTGATTTTTCCAGTGCGTTTAACACCGTGCAGCCTGCCCTTTTGAATAGGAAGCTCCTGGACATGCAGGTAGAGACCCCACTGGTCACCTGGATCACTAACTATCTTACCAGTCGACCACAATTTGTGAGGCTGAGGAACACCGTCTCGGACACGATAGTGAGCAGCACGGGGGCACCCCAGGGCACGGTACTGTCTCCATTCCTGTTCACACTCTATACATCGGACTTCAGACACTGCTCACAGTCCTGCCACCTGCAGAAGTTCTCGGATGACTCTGCCATTGTGGGCTGTACCAGCAGAGGTCGGGAGGCGGAGTATATGAGTGTGGTGGACAGCTTTGTGGAGTGGTGCGGACAGAACCACCTGCAGCTGAATGTCACAAAGACAAGAGAGCTGGTGGTGGACTTCAGGAAGCACCAGACACTCCCTAACCCGGTCAGCATCAAGGGTACCAACGTGGACATTGTGGACAGCTGCAAATACCTGGGTGTCCACATTGACCACAAACTGGACTGGTCCACAAACGCAGAGGCAATATACAGGAAGGGACAGAGTCGCCTGTATCTACTGAGGAGACTCGGGTCCTTTAACATCTGCCAGACCATGCTGCAGATGTTTTACCACTCGGTGGTCTCCAGCGTCATCTTCTACGCTGTAGTGTGCTGGGGCAGCAGGATGAAGGCGGCCGACACCAACAGACTCAACAAGCTCATTAGGAAGGCTGGCTCGGTGCTGGGAGTGGAGCTGGAGTCTGTGGTGGAGGTGACGGAGAGGAGGATGCTGAGGAAACTCCTCAGTATTCGTAACAACACGTCTCACCCCCTGCAGGACACACTGCTGTCCTACAGGAGCACATTCAGCGGTAGACTGAGACTACCGAGGAGCAGCACAGAACGCCACAGGAGGGCCTTCCTGCCAGTGGCCATCAGACTGTATAACTCCTCCCCTTTCTGTAGGGAGAAGCGCTAGATAATCATGTCAGGCATCACTGTCATTCCCTCCACTGGTCTATATTTATGTTTACTTAGCACCTTACATCTCCATATTGTATCCATGTATCATATATTGTGCTCATACTGCGTACTGTACTCTTATTTTGGATTATAGTGACACTTATACTCTTATACTCTGTACTTAACTGCATTTAATGTAACTTGATACCTCTGGCACAAGAATTTCCTTCGGGATTAATAAAGTTTTATCTTATCTTATCTTATCATCACATCACCAGCTGAAATAAATCTCGTTTTTCTCAAATTCCAAAATATATCTAATAATGTAATTATATAAGTTTATATAATGATATGTATTTCAGTATGATTAATATAATTAGGCTTTGGTGATAACTGTTGAAGGATCTTTATTCTTCATATTTAGGCTACATGCAGATAGGTGTTAAACTTTTATAAATGTATCTTAGTCATGCTGTTTCACCTACATGATTCACAAAGAGCCATGGCTGTCACAAGGAGCATTGCTGACATGATTGTGAAGTTAAAATATCAAACTTATACAGTTCTGCACTTTTGTTTGCAGCTTGATTTACTTAACAAATGTTTCTTGTGTATTATTACTCTGCTAATCACGATAATCTATTTAAAGGAAAAAAAGAAGGCAAAAAAATAATTATTTATGATCATGAAATCGGTATCGTTGATACTGGCCCTGTATTTACTTGGTATCGGATCAATACTGAAATCTTCAGTATCATCTGAAGATTGTGACTTCAACCCTCACAAGGGGACTTGTTTTAGAGCCAGAATACAGATTACAAAGAGCACACTGTATGTTTACATGTCATCCAGGTCATGTTCATAGAGACCACTGAAGCGAGGCGTCTGGACTTGTAGAGTTTTCTTGAAGACGTTTCTCTGCTCCTCCAAGCAGCTTCATCAGTTCTACCTGTTGGTGGGAAACATGCTTTATATGTGGAGGAGGACCTCAGTGGGTCTGGGTCAAACAAACAGTAGCACTAAATGTGTCCATCCTTACCTGTGATGTTCTGGCTGCCTGGGCCAGGTGTGTCTAACACTGGCTAACGCAGACCTGGGCAAAGTACGGCCCGCGGACCGTGCGCACAATAGAAGAAGAAACAGAAGAAGAAAGAAAAGAAGAAGGCAGCAAGAGTCAGCTGTCAGCACGGCATCACCGCTAACGTTTTTCCCACCCTCGTTTCTTCTAAGCTGCAGCACTGTTTTATCCCATCTACTCTTTGGAGAGACGCGCTGTGTACACTTTAAAAATGCTGCGCGACTATGCTGAAATGTACGGTAAAGCGTGAAGAAACGCCACGGCGCATTCAGATGTTTCCGCGGAGCTGCAGCCGACATCTGCTCTTAAAAAGCTCAGACCTTGTCCAACTTTCAGAGCTTTGGGAACTCTAGGTTTGAACTCTAATGGTTTTCTTCTGTAAAAATATCTTCACATCATCTGCTGCTCTGTGCGGAGTGTGTTTCAACATACAACCAGCAACACTCAGAGTGGACCTGGACACACACAGAGGACAGAGGAGAGAGCAGTAAACACACAGACCGGTTCACATCATCAACTCCCTCCGCCACACACTGATTCTGTGGTGTTTTTCCGCCAATGCCATTTTATAATATATCTATCTTTCCATTCATTCAACTCTGCGCAACTCTCTCTCTCTCCTCCCGTCCGCGTTCACACACATAAGCGCACATGCACGCGCACACACCGAGAGCAGCTGATCCGCCCGCTCCTCCTTTCAATGCACCATGACTGTTGAAGGAAAACCCGGACCGGCGGATATGTTCACAGAGAAGAGCCAACGTTCTTGATGATGGAACATCGCGCACCCATTTATTAACCAGTTAGTTACCTTGGTGTAACTTTAGTAGTTCCATATATCTGATTATAGTTTTATATGCTATTATGTGGTTAAATCACATTATTTATTTGAACCTTTATTTCACCAGAAAATGTCATTTTACAGAAGAAGAACAGGCGGACACATGAGGTCAGTGTTGAGTTCATATAGTGAAATAAAAACCTTCAGCTTCAGATGTTTGTGGAATCCATTCCTTAGATTAGAACTAAACTAGGCTCGCAAAAAAAGAATTGCCCACCCCTGGGCTAACGACTATGAGACTGGAGGGGGACTGGTGGACAGCCCTTTGTTCTTGCTGTGAGTCTGTGCAGACTTCCTGGAATGGATGGAATCACTGCATTGTATGTGGTAGAAAGATGATGTCTGAGACCTCCACCTCTGTTAAGGGAAGGTTCTTCCAGCTTCACATAGATGCTTCCTTGACTCCTCTTTCAAACCACCTTTCCTCTCTGTCTAGGATGTGGACATTGTTGTCCTCAAAGGAGTGTCCTGTTTTTTGTAAATACTTGTTTTCTATAATGATTTTTCTTTAATGTTGTTAAGATTTCAAGCTGCAACTCGACACAAAATAGATGACGGCGGCCACTGAGTAGGTCTCATCACAGATGTAAGGCAGCTGTTCTGTCCCTCTCCTGACGTTCTCTAGCTTGTCCACACTTTGAGCTCCGAGCATTCATGGAACGTGTGCTTGCAGCTGAGCCTCAGACCTCACCTGGCAACAAGGAATTCTATTTTCTGATTGGTCGATAGGTCGCTAAGTCCAGACAGCTATATGAGCGCACAGTAGTCGCCTTTTACTCATTTGCAGTATATTCATAGGAGTTTCTGTGCGGTGAAGCTCATCATTTCTCAGTGAGGACTTGTTGAAATGTCTCACTCTCAGTGCCCTGCAGCCGCACCATTTAAGTTAAGAGGAATTCAAGAGGTTGGTGCACTATTAGTCATAGTCCGGTGGACTTGTACTCGGTGCGCCCTATAATCCAGAAAATATGGTCAATCTTTCAGTCAGTCTGGTTCTGACATCACTCCGGCCACATTGCAGAGGTGGAGCTGCTCTGCTCATGATGTCACTGCTGCTGTAAAAACACAGACACAGACATAAGAAGTGCACAAAGTGTTTTGCAGTCATGTAGCATGTGATGCAAAGCTGACAGATGAAAGTCATGTCTGAAGCAGCACAGTGCATTTCCATCTGCTCAACACAACAACACAGGTCAGAGTCACACTGTAACTGATGCTTCACAACAAGTTGTGTAACTTCTGGTGTTTTTCTTTACAATCAGCCCTCAGGTCTCATGATCAGTGAAATATGAAGGAAGTGTCAGAACCGGTCTGACAGCTGGGTGACTGCACTCAGACCTGTTCTATCCACTGTTAACCCATCCATGTCTTCAGTCTAATTATCTAACTTCCTTTACAGCATTTTAAATATTTTATAACCCCAATGGCTTTACAGACTGGGTTAGTCACTATTAGTCACTATATACTACTAATATTACTAGTACTATAACATATATATAGTACATGTATATGAACCAGTACTATACTGCTACTATTGCTATACTAATACTACTAGGTATTAGTCACTATTCTCAGAGTTAAACTCCAACACTCTCCAGCACTGACCAGTTAGTTTTTCTCAACTCTAGTGTATAGTGTTAGACATTAACTTTCTCAGTGTTGAATCTAATTTACACTGTATGTTGTAAATATACTTTTCTTTAATCTGATACATGTCATTCTGACACTCACACGTTCTGACATTTCAACACCAACTATCAGTGCTCAGAGAGTAAAACATACAATATTTGACTCTGTTAAGAGTTAAATTAACTCCTAACTCCTAAATTTGACACCAGAAATGTAACTCTTCTGAATTTGCTGTGTACAGACAAAAAAAGCCTAGTTCAATTGATTTACTCTCTCGTCCATTATGTAACCCAGATGAATGACATTTACCACACTAACACTCATCGCTCTTTAGAGGTCTTTGTGAGATATAATGTTATCGCTCAAAAAGTAACATGGAAAATATGAGGTGAGACTGTGAGGCATAGAAGGCCGCTTCAACCAGCATAACCACAGTACTAACCAGGTAGGACAGGGCACCACAACCACCCACACCTTGTGCTGTCCAGATGTTTACACATACACATGCATACAACGCTCTTCACTGATGGTCTTAACAATAGGAAAATATGAGGAAACAGATGCCTCAGTCCCTGAATCGAGGATTTGCACCATGAGTGAGGGTGGTTGGGGGAGCAGTGAAATAAATGCTGACCAAAAAAAAGAACATAAAAGTATGTGAGTATTTTTAGTATAATATAGTATATAGTATGTTTTTATTATATTTCCTAGTGTTTTACCCTTAACACCACCCATGCATGAAACTTGACACCCACATGCATGTCAGCCATTCTGGGGCGGAGGCAGAGGCGGGGCTTAATTGCACCTCGGCAGTGATTTTCATCAACTCTGTCAAACAACTCCACAACTGGACACAATTTAACTCTGAAAGTGTTGAAATTGATTAAATGAACTCTGAAATTTCTGAAAACTCTCCAACTGTTGCTGTAGGGGGTCCCGTTCTGTTGACCATAAACCTGAGCTTGACTTTGTGCAGAGCTCTGATTGGTCCTCCCACAGCGTGACACATCTGTGGAATGAAGTCCAGCCTGCCAGATCACTTCTGAGGAAAGGAGAGGCGTTCAGTTTCCTCATAGTTTCACTCCTGTTAGATTGCAGAGGTGGGCGGAAGGATCAAGTCAGGACCTGCTGCTGATGTCCCGGACTGAAGCAGATCAACACATAAAGATGTTTATGGTGTTTCTGATCCTTGTACGAGGTAAGCCATCTCCTACCTGCTCTGATTATCGTGTTAGTCTGACATTTCTTTTGTTTGTATCCATTTAAACTGATGACTGCATCTCCTGGGCTTTAATAACCCCTAGCACTCCGTCTATTATGATGTAAACAGGTTGTTCCAGGTGAGAATATTGTTTTTTTAGCTGCTCATTGCACCTGGATTCCTTCATTCATGAAAACAAGAGGAACTAGAAAAGCATTTCCTGAAGAAAAAGTTTGATTCCTGCAGCTGAAGCTTTGCTCTGAATTGCTGGAGAATCTGCAATCTGAATTTAATTCACTGAAACAGGGTTAAGAATTCAAAAGATGAAGGTGCTATTTAAAAGAAAAGAGGGGGAAGAACAAGAGTTTGATTGCCTCACAGTAATAAAAATAAAAATATTTGAATATTAGAAAGATATGAGAGACAAACTGCTGAAGACAAGAACAGAGTGAAGTCACTGAGCTTAAAGAACAGCCTGTGAATAAACCATATGAATAAAACCATAAGACTATAAGAAGCTCAGGCTGTGATTTGAATGTGGAAAAGTAGTATCCAGCTGAAGGATGATCAATATGACAGATACAATGCTTAAAGTCTGACAAAGACTACAAACATGGCTGCTTTGTATGCCTCTGTGTGTCAGCCTGTCACCATGGTAACAGCCCTGGCTGTCCACCTGCCTGTCTGTCTGATGACACTGGAGACACAGGTGTGTGTCACACTCCTGTTGCTCCTCTCAGGGCAGATCCCATGTGTTCATAAACCTGGGTTCACCACACTTCCCCTGTGAGAGTGATTACTTTCCCATAAGAGTGATGTTATGATGCACCTTAAAAGCTTACTCTGACTATTTGACCCATTGGTGACTTACATTTCTTATAATGCTCCTAAAACATAAACATGTAATTCTGTAAACACATGCTACATGATAAGCTGCCTGTTAAAACTTCATTAACCCTTCAATGATGAATTTTTATTATGATTTTAAAAACCAAACATATTTGAACAAATCCCAATACAGTTTCTGTAGCTGAAAGCATGAGGAACTAGTTACCACATTAGATTAGATTAGATTAGATTAGATTAGATTAGATTAGATTTACTTTATTAATCCCTTGAGTGACTTAAGTAACTATAGGTCACACCATCCAAAAAATGTGTAATGAAGAAGAAAAGAACATATATAAGTCGCACCGGACTATTAGTCACACCAGCGGGCCAGCCTAAATCACTAGGTTTGTAGCGTAACCTGCCGCTTGAATTCCTCTTAACTTAAATGGTACGGCTGCAGGGCATTGAGAGTGAGACACATGCATTTCAACAAGTTCTACTGTGCGCTCATATAGCTGCTGGAATTAGCCTAACGACCAATCAGAAAATAGAATTCCTTGTTGCCAGGTGAGGTCTGAGGCTCAGCTGCAAGCACACGTTCCATGAACGTGCGCGTCACCTATGCTCGGAATGCAAAGTGTGCTGGAGGTAGAAGAGAACCGTCAGGAGAGGGACAGAACAGCTGCCATTACATCTGTGATGAGACGTCAGGACACAGGCTGACTAATTCTATATTTTAATATATAAGTCGCACCTGAGTATAAGTGGCACACCCAGCCAAAGGATGAAAACAAGTGGGACTTACAGTCCTCTCCCATAGACTCCCGTGTTAGAAATGATGCATAATTTACTTAATATTTGAAAAAACAAACTGAAGTTGACCCAGAATGTCCTCTGTGAGAGGAAGACTTGGACAGTCGAATGGCTGAAATCAGGCAATGCATGCTGAAGATATGCTGCACCAAAAAACGTACGGAAGAATGAAAAGAAAGAAGAAAATACAGAGTGAAGAACAAGAGTTTGGTTGCCGTGCAGCACTCAAACTAATTAAGACATGGCAGTGTTCTGTCACACTCAGTTTTCAGTTCAAGCTGTTGCTGTGTGTGGACAAGTCCCCAATGTGCCAACATGAAGAAGAATGATAGAACTGTCTGTAATGATCTGTGGCCATTAGAATAGAAAACAGTCCTATTCCTCTGTAATAAAACAGATATTTTAAGGTGATTTATTGTTTCTTTAAATGTGTTGTTTGGGCTGACTGTCAGTAAACTTATCTCTGTGATCCCTGCAGGTAATGTGTAGTCACCTACAGTATGTGACTCCTGGGCCAAAACCACATCAGGCATCTGATTTGTGTTTGTTTGTCTGTCCTCACAGTTTCCCAGCATGCCCTGGCTGCTGTGGTGGAGGAGTATGAGGGGGCAGAGTCTGTTCTGCTGCCCTGCCAAGAAGTTGCCCCTGAAGTCAACCCAATGGTGATGTGGACTCGGAATGATCTTGATCCCAAATTTGTGCACAGGCGAGATGAAAATGGTGATATAACAGGACAAAACCCCCGTTACCATGGACGCACATCCATGAAGCCGGACGCTTTAGACTCTGAAACCCTAAGTCTCACTTTGAAAGAACCCCAACAATCAGACAGTGGTGTCTACACCTGCAGCATCAGTGATGGAAGACAAGAATGGAAAGTGACAGATGTATACCTGCAGGTCAAAGGTCAGCAGCACACCTTGCACTAGATACAGGTCAGAGGTCAGCTAGCACTGGTGTCATGTCAGGTCAAATGTAAAGGTTGGAAATTTGTTTTGACTCTGAGGACACTCTAGATCAGAGGTCAGCACACACACCAAAATAGAAATGATTGATTTCACATCGTTTGCAATCTTCTGCAGTCACATCTTTTCTATGTGCACACATGCACCAATAATCCATTTCTTGTGGTACATTTTGAAACTAAGAACCTAAAAATCTCACAGCGCTTGATGGCTGACATGGCCTGCAGCTCCAAGTGATGGAGAAGAAATGAATAATTTGAAGGTCGTAAGTTAAGCCGGACAGGTAATGCTGCTACTCCTGGTTGATATCATGTTCATTGTCCTTTCAGTCCACCAGGTTCAGGTGAAGTCGATGGAGGGGGTGGAATCTGTTGTCCTGCCCTACAAAACAAAAGCTGGTCTGCCTGAAGACACCACAGTTGAGTGGACTCGCTCTGATCTGAACTTCATGACGGTGCTTTTTTTTACAAACAATAGTGAGCACACTAAAAAACCGGATGGTCTTTACCGTGGACGCACAACCATGAACAAAGACCTGCTGAAGACCGGAGACCTCAGTCTGACCCTGAAATACCCCACAAACAGAGACAGTGGAACCTACACCTGCGTTGTCCACATGGCCGGAGACATCCTGAGAGAGAAAATACAGCTGACTCACGTCAGAGGTAAGAGATTGGTCTGAAGTCAGTGGTCAGTGATGTAGATACAAATCACATCTTCTGTTTTCTCTTTCAATCAATTTAAGGAGTTTAAAGGTAGGGTAGGAGATTTTGAAAGCTCAGAGAGTCAGCCAGATTTTGAAAGTAAACACACGCCCCTTTCTCTCGAGTTCACCCCAAAGCCACGCCTCCAAACCAGTCTGTGCCTTCGGCCATCATGCACGTACCTCTCTGGTGCACGCAGAGCAGGAAGAGAGTGACAACCAGCCAATACTCTGTGCAGGGTCCACCCGGAGGATTGGCTGATGTTTTTAGTGTTTTATAGCTTCAGAGGATTCATATTCTTCGTTTTAAAGCGAAACTGCCGAACTAATCGGTTGCTATCGGGTTAGGGTTAGGGTTTGTGTTTTAAGTGTTGTGTTTTAAGCATATGAACATTTGACGTATTTCAATGCCTTAGTCTCATAAATTGTTTTATAACTTTAGGCGTACCCGCTCGCAACAGCGGCAGCATGCTTTAGATATACCCAGACCAGGCTGCATGTTAAGTCTCCCCATCATCCAAACGTCAAGCTGTGCTCCTGTGTTCAGCGTCACTAAAGCAGCCGTAAAGAATTTCCCTCTGGGATTAATAAAGTATCTAAAAAAAAAGACTTTCTTTGGTTTATTACAGCCCTAGATAATGTTTGATCAGCAGGTCCTTCAGGTGACATCCCCTAAATATCAAGTCAATTGGGCCAAATCCCTAGGAGGAGTTCGTCCGCATACCAATGGTGTAAATTGTCAAAGTCATGATGGCCATCCAACCTGTTGAGTTTGCTTTGGTCTTTCTCCTACTTGTTACACATGTACAGACCTGTTCTTCATGTTCCTCCACAGAAAGTTTGCCAACCTGGGCCAAAGTCCTCATCATTCTCCTGGTCGTGGTTCTTGGTGTTTCTGGTGGCCTCTTGTTTTATTTTCGACATTATTTCAAGTCAGGTGAGTCTCTTTAACACTATAGCTGGTTAACATGTGGTGGCTCCTGGAATGTGGAATGTCAGATTGAGGATTTCTTTAAGTTGAGGGAGACCCCGTTTCCAGAATCAGAATTAGAATCGTGTTTTATTGGCATGTAAGTGAAGAGGATTCACATTACTAGGAATTTGCCTTAGTGATTGGTGCATACATAAAACATATAATAATTAACATGAAATAAGATAAAAAATAAGGTAAATAAGATAAGATAAGGTCAAGTAAATGGGTAAACAATGTAAACTAAAAGTAAGGCTATAAATTGACATGACATAACAGACATACTATGAACAGAACAGAACATGAGCGGTGGTTGTACTGGCAAACATAGACCCTTATATGAACGAGTGGAACAGTGTAATTATTTACAGTTGAACAGTCCAACAGCAGAGGGGAAGAAGCTGTTCTTGTGGCGTGAGGTTCTGGTCCGAATGGACCGTAACATCCTGCCTGAGGGGAGTGGCTCAAAGAGTCCGTGTCCAGGGTGAGAAGGGTCAGCTGTGATCCGACCTGCACGCCTCAGAGTCCTGGAGACGTACAGGTCATAGATGGCAGGCTGCATCCGATCACCTTCTCAGCAGAGCGCACAACACGCTGCAGTCTGTGCCTGTCCCTGGCAGTGGCCCCAGCGTACCACACTGTGATGGAGGAGGTGAGGATGGACTCAATGATGGCCGTGTAGAACTGAACCATCATCCTGGCTGGCACCTTGAGTTTCCTCAGCTGCCGCAGGAAGTACATCCTCTGCTGGGCCTTTTTGATGAGGGAGCTGATGGTGAGCTCCCACTTGAGGTCCTGGGTGATGGTGGTACCCAGGAAGTGGAAGGAGTCCACTGTGGAGATGGGGGTGTCTGTCAGGGTGAGGGGGGGTGATGGAGCTGGTACTTTCTGAAAGTCTCCACTGTCTTCTGGGCATTCAGCTCCAGGTTGTTGTCATACACGGGTAGCTGTAAAAACAGACTGTTCCCTTCATTTGTGCCTTTCATTTACACATAACCAGAGTTTTTCGCCTCTGAAAACGAATCTTTTTAAAAACTCAGGCAAAAATGGAGATTTAGGAAAAACGGAGACAAAAACAGAGAAAAAGTGAGTTTGCAGCAGACCTTTTTTGTAGTCTAGTAATGGAAGCATGGTAGCGTTTGCATTTCTGTTGGTGTAAGCACATTTATGTTTGCATTTACAAATACAGCTCCTCTTACTGTGTAGAGGAGCAGAGACATGTTAGGTCTCCAGGTTCAGCAACTTTAGAACAACTTCTGACACAAAGAGCCAGACTGCCACCCACAGGCTTGGCATAGTTATGATGGCTCTTGGGAGCGTATTTATGCAGGTTAATGTAAGCGGAACGTTTTTTGAAAACAATGATATGTGCACCCTGCGAAAACTGCACTCAGTGAGTTGTTGGATCAAATAAATGTAATTTTGTGCACTTTAATTAGGATTTTGTGTTTGGTTTTAAAACCTAAACCAATTTAATAAGTGTAACTTCAAATGTATACTTGTTAAAGCAACACAAACCAACTAAGTAAATTCCAAATAAATGTCCATCCATCCATCCATCCACAAACGTTTCGTTCAATATCGTCACCAATCTTTTACATGACTCTGGAGCAGCGAGTCATATCAGTGAGTGATTCACAGATTTGTTCTTTGTTCTCGTTCATCGTTCATTTGTCATGTGACAGGCTGCACAGATTTGTCATCATTCTTGTTCACAGCTCAGGCTGTGTGGGGAGCAGTACAGTCTCTCGTTCATTTGTCATGTGACAGCTACCTGTCACTGTTGCACTGTTAAAAATAACAATGGCAGGGAGGATGCAGGACAGAAGTCACTTTATTGTGGTGTGTATTTTCACATGCTTTGAATTGCTGGTGGTAGTTGTGCATTATACTTTTGTCAGCTGAAACAAACCATGTTGTCTTCAGTATTTAGTGTCTGAGAACCGCTGCATTTTTCTACAATGCCAACAAGAAGGAAACAGCACCACCTGCTGTAAAAAGGAACGAAATGACTCACAAAGAGATTCATTCAATTTAGTGTTAGAGAGTAAAAAGAGTTACCAACTTACCAACACTAATAGTTATGAGATTTATTGATTTGCACCATCAGTGAGGAGGGCTGTTAGAGTGTGTAAATATGTGTATGTGCAGTGTCCACAGATAGCTGAGTCAGCACTGAAAAAACTTGATGTCGTCCAGGCAAAAGCCCTCAGAGTGTGCTGTGGGGCCCTCCGTGCTACTCCAATCCCAGCCTTACTTGTTGAGATGGCTGAAACACCTTTATTCTTGAGAAGGGACAGACTTGCAATGCAATATATAGTTAAACTGAAAGGTTATGAAGGAAAACATCCAACAAATCAGAGATGCATGATACCTGGGAGTGGGGAGTGGGACGAATAAAAAGGTCAAGAAATGGAGAGGGGGTGGCTCCTTGGATCCTCTGGCCAGTTTTACCAGCATGGCTTCTGCCCGCTCCAGAAGTTGATTTTAACATTAAAACTGATCAAAACTCTGGTTATAAGCATGGTGAGACACAGACTTGAAACTGGTTGGAATGGGTTCCTTCAGATTTACACTGATGGAGCTAAGGACCCAAAGTGTGGTGCAGCTGGCTTTGCTTTTTACATACCACAGTATGATATTGTAAAGCTCATCCGAATGTCTGAGGGGGTTTCAGTCTATACAACAGAGCTGACTGCTGCTGGGCGTTAAAATGGGTGGAGGAGGTTATATGTTCTGATTGTGCTAGAAGTGTTGGAGAAGGGTAGTCTGGGAGCCCGGCCAGATCTTATTATTGAATTACTAATAATGCTGTATAGAACTGAGAAGGCTGAGTGTCAGTGGGGTTTCTCTGGGCGCCAAAATGGCCTTAAGAATGAAGCCTAATTTATCAGTGTGTATGGGTGTGAGTGAGTGGGGTCTGTCATAAAAGAATATTCCACATTCCACATTTCTATTCAAAACAAAGTAAATACAAAACCATGTTATCTTGGTCAAGGAAGAAGACAGGCTGTAATTATGACCAGACTCAGATTAGGTCATTGTGGTTTGGCATGGGATCTTCAAAAGATTGGGAAGCATGAAGACGGTCTTTGCAGAGTCTGCAATACATTCCAAACAGTTGAGCATGTGTTGATGGACTGTTGGTTATATAAAGATCAGAGAGAGCAATTATTTATGCTCTACTGGACACTGGAATTATCAGATCATCACTGCGAGGCATGTTAAACCCATCTGAAAACCAGCCACACATTGTGAAAGCAGTTTTGAATTTTATCACAGCAACAGGAGTTCTCTCCCTCTGAAATGAACGTACATACATGGAGCCATTACCAAACCTGACCTGTGGGAGGCAGCAACATGCCATATGGCATCTAGTCTGCCGGAAATAAAGAAGACGAAATGTCTACAGAAAAACTTTGAGCCCAGTTGCATTAAATCAATCTCATGACTATAAAAACACCCTGATGAATAAGACTTGAAGACCATGACTTTACAGTATTTCAGAATGTGCATCATATGTCTTAATGAAATTTACCAACATCTGTTTGTTAATACCTGTCAGACTGCAAGACTTAGAGGTCCACTTGCATGAGCATAGTCATAGAGGGAACTAGGTGGCAGGAAAGACCTACCCAGACACAAAACACAAAAATGAAATTGGACATAATTACGTTTATTTAATCCAACAACCCACTGAGTTCACTTTTTGAGTGTACGTCATCAGGGGAACTGTGCATGTCACACAGCCAACAACTGGTATAGGTATCACATTGGTGATTGTGCGATTTACTCAACAGTGTTGTGTTGAATTTACTTAGTTGGTTTGTGTTGCATTAACAAGGAGCACACACATAATTAAATTGGACATTTGATCCAACAACTCACTGAGTTCACTTTTTTCAGTGTGTTGTTGTGGAAAACAGAGGGTGTCAGGGAGAGTTGTTGAACGAGGACTCAGGTGCAGGCAGGATTCAGCATGCCAGGTGAAGTTTTATTTCAAAAACAAAACACTACTCTAAATACTAAATCAAACTAAGAAAAACCCAAGTAAAGAATAATCCAAAACATACAAGAACACAGGAACACGGAAGGTGACTCAAAAAGAAGGCTTTTTAGTGCTAACAGTTTCCCTTAGTGTTGAAATTCTTCCCTTATAATTAAGACTAAATCCCAGTAAAGATAAAAGTTGTCTTAAGGTAAAAAACTGTCAAGAGAGGAGAGGAGGACTTAATAGAGGGTTTAATCGTTCCTTGAACAGGGAGAACATGGCAGAGCGACAGAGAGGAGAAACGTTCTCCAAACTGTGAATGACGCTGAACTCATAAAAAGTTACAGATTAGAACTACAGCGGGAATCTGTGGTTGAATATGAAGACTACAAATCTTAGTAAGGACTGTTAACTTAAAGGTGATTTAAGGGGCATACGGCCACTGTCACTGTCCAATTAATGTTGCTTATGTATTAGCAACATATTCTCATGTTTTTCTGTCAACCAATCACATCTGCTAAAACAACTGGGCCAACCACACCTCTTTAAAACCTTTAGTCTGCTCCTTCCTCAGAGTCGCTCTGGGAATGTTGAATCATTTTCAAGCTAGTCCTTACTCATTTTTTTTAGGCTAAGATAAGGGAATTCTAAGAATCTTTGTGAATACGGCCCCTGGATATCCCTAAGGTCTTCCTTCTCCTGTTATTGTTTCTTCCTCACCTACTCTTTTGCTCCCTTCATTCTTTGTAAGTTGTCTTCCTGAGCCCTACCTTTGAAAACACCCACTACCCCACCTGTATAAAAGCTGTATCTTCACACCGCTCTGGGTCGGCTTATCATTTCAGACCCACACTCTGTTATTGTAAACTTGGAATACAATGTTGAGTGAAATCCTTCAACAATAGATGGGGGGAATTCGCATGTGAAAGGATCAATGCAAAGAAAAGTGCATTAGGTACATAGAAAGCACTACAGAGCAGTTACTATGTCTTTACTGCCCATGTTGCTATTTGTTGTCCCTCAGATTACTACATGGAAGTGGATTCACATGTCGACTCTGTCCTGCTGCCCTGCAAAACCATAGTCTGCCTGCCTAAAAAAAGTAAAGTGGAGTGGATGGACAGTAAAAACCAGACGGTTCACGTGCATGAGAACGGCTCTGATCGACCTGAACAACAGGATGCATTGTACACACAAAGAGCAAAGATGAATAAAGACCCAATGAAACCTGGAGACTTCAGTCTGACCCTGAGACACCCCACAGATGAAGACAACAACATCTACACCTGCACCGCCTACAGCAGTGGGGGACGCATCCTGATGAAGAAAAGAGTGACGCTTAATGTCAAAGGTCAGTGTTAACACTAACACAATGGAGCAAACAGATGAAAAGCATGGAGCTCTGCAGACCAACATCTAGCTCTGTCACACCCTTTATTTCCATGACTACAGAGCCAATGCTATGTTAGTGTTTAATACATTATGAGTGAAACATGTTATGTTGAATTTAAACACATCTGATGTAGGTATGGGGTCCTGTAGACTGGAAGGCCCCAGTTTTTGGTTTGTAATTAACTCTCTTTATTAAAATGCCCTCTAGAAATTTCCAGAGTTAGAGTTAAATGTTCTTGCCACCTGGTTCCTTCTGTGGCTAAGCCATGGAAGTGGACCTTTAAGTCTTGCAGTGTTGCAGGTACTAACACAGAGATGTTGGTAAGTTTAATTAAGACATGTGAAGCATGTTGAGCAGCAGCTGAGAACTGTCAATAAAGATGGTTCTCTGACACCCAGTGACGTTCAAAGCAGTTGAGTGCATACGAGTCATGTGATTGGTTCGGGTTGTGAATCACTTGGTGGGATCGAGTGTGTTCAGGGATAGGATGTAACATCGGCCAGGATCACTAGCTGAAGTTATTTACCAAGGGGTTCTTTCTATTGCACTTATTCGAACACAAAACCCAGCCACAAGAAGCTTTATGAAATCAGTATATTAACCCAAACCACCACCACACATAGTTACAATTCTGTACAACAATATATTGTCCATAAAAAAGTCCCACGCCGGTCAACCAAAACCATATAATCCACAAAAAGGGTAGCCAAAGAAAAAGAGCGCTCACTGATTCACTGGTATACCAGATAAAAATAATGTAAAACCAAAAAGGATCGATCTCACCAAAGCAACAGGACGCCTTAACCTGGATCCGAAACCAGGATTACCACGTAGCAGCCGAGGACGCTAACCACAGCGCCATCCCGTAGCATAGCTTCAGCATCCGTTCGCAGGGTCCAAGACAGTGTCCTCCACCTCTTATCTCCCTTGAACAGGTACGTTCCAGAGGGCCCCTTCACGGGTCGCCGCTCCTCCGTCAATCCGTGACTTCGTTTCACACACCACTCCGGACCCTTTTATTTTACCATTTTCATGAGTGATAAATAGTTGACACCCCCAGTGTCACAAACTGTTTGTCTACAACTGATGAACAGATTTCATGGAGACAGAAAATATTTATTTGACACATTTATTGTAGCGTTCACTTATTAATGACATTTATTGTTTGTTTAGGAACTCCTGCTGCAGAGTGTGGACGTAAACTCAAGTCTAACCTGAGGAAGAAGTTCCAGTGTGTGTTTGAGGGCATCGCTAAAGCAGGAGAGCCGACCCTCCTGAACCAGATCTACACAGAGCTCTACATCACAGAGGGAGGGACTGCAGAGGTCAATGAGGAACACGAGGTCAGACAGATTGAAGCAGCATCCAGGAAAGCACACAGACCAGAAACAAGCATCAGACCAGAAGGCATCTTTAAAGGCTCACCTGGAAGACAGGAACCAATCAGAACAGTGATGACAAAGGGAGTGGCTGGCATCGGGAAAACAGTCCTAACACAGAAGTTCTCTCTGGACTGGGCTGAAGACAAAGCCAACCAGGACATCCAGTTCACATTTCCATTCACTTTCAGAGAGCTGAATGTGCTGAGAGAGAGAAAGTTCAGCTTGGTGGAACTTGTTCATCACTTCTTCACTGAAACCAAAGAAGCAGGAATCTGCAGCTTTCAGCACCTCCAGGTGGTCTTCATCTTTGATGGTCTGGATGAGTGTCGACTTCCTCTGGACTTCCAGAACAATGAGATCCTGACTGATGTCACAGAGTCCACCTCAGTGGATGTGCTGCTGACAAACCTCATCAGGGGGAAGCTGCTTCCCTCTGCTCGCCTCTGGATAACCACACGACCTGCAGCAGCCAATCAGATCCCTCCTGACTGTGTGGACAGTGTGACAGAGGTCAGAGGGTTCACTGACCCACAGAAGGAGGAGTACTTCAGGAAGAGGTTCAGAGAGGAGGAGCAGGCCAGCAGGATCATCTCCCACATCAAGACATCACGAAGCCTCCACATCATGTGCCACATCCCAGTCTTCTGCTGGATCACTGCTACAGTTCTGGAGGACATGTTGGAGACCAGAGAGGGAGCAGAGCTGCCCAAGACCCTGACTGAGATGTACATCCCCTTCCTGGTGGTTCAGACCAAAGTGAAGAAGGACAAGTATGATGGAGAAGCTGAGACAGATCCACAGTGGAGTCCAGAGAGCAGGGAGATGATCCAATCTCTGGGAAAACTGGCTTTTGATCAGCTGCAGAAAGGAAACCTGATCTTCTATGAGTCAGACCTGACAGAGTGTGGCATCGATATCAGAGCAGCCTCAGTGTACTCAGGAGTGTTCACACAGATCTTTAAAGAGGAGAGAGGCCTGTACCAGGACAAGGTGTTCTGCTTCATCCATCTGAGTGTTCAGGAGTTTCTGGCTGCTCTTCATGTCCATCTGACCTTCACCAGCTCTGCTGTCAACCTGCTGGAACAACAACAAACAACATCTGTGGAGTCTGAAGTCTTTAGAGACAAACCTGAACTAAAACATCTCCACCAGAGTGCTGTGGACAAGTCCTTACAGAGTCCAAATGGACACCTGGACTTGTTCCTCCGCTTCCTCCTGGGTCTTTCACTGGAGACCAATCAGACTCTTCTACGGGGCCTGCTGACACAGACAGGAAGTAGCTCACAGACCAATCAGGAAACAGTCCAGTACATCAAGGAGAAGATCAGTGAGAATGTGTCTGCAGAGAGAAGCATCAATCTGTTCCATTGTCTGAATGAACTGAATGATCGTTCTCTAGTGGAGCAGATCCAACAGGCCCTGAGATCAGGACGTCTCTCCACAGATGAACTGTCTCCTGCTCAGTGGTCAGCTCTGGTCTTCATCTTACTGTCATCAGAAGAAGATCTGGAGGTGTTTGACCTGAAGAAATACTCTGCTTCAGAGGAGGCTCTTCTGAGGCTGCTGCCAGTGGTCAAAGCCTCCAACAAAGTTCTGTAGGTGGATTTATGAACCATTTCAAACATGGTTGATTTTTATATGAACAATAAAACACTGACTTTCATTATTGTTTTTTTTTCTCAGACTGAGCAGCTGTAACCTCTCAGAGAGAAGCTGTGAAGCTCTGTCCTCAGTCCTCAGCTCCCAGTCCTCTAGTCTGAGAGAGCTGGATCTGGATAATAACGACCTGCAGGATTCAGGAGTGAAGCTTCTTTGTGATGGACTGGAGACTCCAGACTGTAGATTGAAGACTCTCAGGTCAGGATCCAGCTTTTTGATCATCAGTTAAATTCTGCTTCATGTTCATGTTGAAGATCTGTTGGATTTTCCTTCTTTCTTCTTGAGTTCATGACATGTTTTGTTCCTCCAGTCTGTCAGGTTGTCTGATCACACAGGAGGGCTGTGCTTCTCTGGCCTCGGCTCTGACCTCCAACCCCTCCTATCTGAGAGAGCTGGACCTGAGCTACAATCATCCAGGAGACTCAGGAGTGGAGCTGCTGTCTGCTTTACTCAACAGTCCAGATTGTAGTCTGAAGACTCTCAGGTACACAGAGACCACAGAGCATGAGTCCTCCTCAGTCTGTCAGTTTAGCTCATATATCCACAGCTGTTGATGGATGGACTGAAACTGCAGAGAAGAAATAATCACTGATCCCTGATGTTCATCTTCCTCCATCATTAAGTGTCCATCATGTTAACTTCACTTTTCTTTATACACGTTCTTCATATCAAAATACATACAGACTGAGTCGACACAGATGAGTTTCAGTCTGTTTGTGTGTCTCTGACAAACTGAGGAACTCTGCTTCATGTTGATCAGCAGTTTGGACTCATGTTGGTTAGAAAATCATTCTGACTGTGTTTCTTCCTGCAGGGTGGAGCATGGTGGAGAGCAGTGGTTAAAACCTGGGCTGAGGAAGTGTAAGTTTGACTCAGTCTTTCCTCATGTTATTGTGCATGAGTCAGTGTTCTATCAGTCCATCAGAGCTGTTGTAGCGCAGCCTCGGCGGTTGGATTTCTTTGGTGTTTACTGGAGTTTATTACTCCCCAGCAGGAGTTTTAGGTTCCAGCTTAAAAATAAGTTTCACACGGGGTCTCTGTTTAAAGTTTTTAATCAATTAGTAACAAAACACGTTATCCGCCATGTTTCCCTGCACCGTTTCTTCCCTTTTTTCCCAATCTGCTACAAACACCCTGATTTTCAGCACAATGCAGCATTTCCATTCAACCAATCACGGGGCAGCTTTCCAACTGTCATGGCGGAGGGTTTATATGAAAACTAGAAGTTTCATATAAACCCTTTTTGGAAAGAAAACACTTTTTTCTGGATTTATCGCGTTTTGGAAGCAATCTCTTCATTTGTTAGGCGGGACAGCCGAAACCAGTTAAACAAGCTTTTACTGACAGCTCTGAACAGACCACATTAACTTATCATTCATTTTAGTGCAGCCGCCACAACTTCCATTTCACAAACCATTTTTTAATCTTCATTTATTATATTTCCTTTTATTTTGCTTTGTGCTTTGGTTTCATTCTGTAACACTGGACTTATTTTTATGAAGGTTTGAACTCTGACAGTGTTTGAACAGGAGAGAAAGGAGTATAAAGTGTGTAGTGAGGGCTTCACAGCCTTAAAGCATCTAGAATAACTGTAAAAAATAAAGCCCATCACTTCACGGATTTCACCTTTTGCGGGTTATTTTTGGAACGTAACCCCGCGATTAACGAGGGACCTCTGATGAGAAGGAAGAGACTGGGCTCTCAGCTGCAGTAAAGGGGGCAGGTCTGGCTCCAACACAGGTTTCAATGTGCAAGATGTCTTGCCCTCACATTCTTCTTCCATTTCCACTTGTCCTGAAACTTCGGCCTTCGCTGTCAACCTTCCTTTTCTTACTCACACTTGCCATTTTAGAAATGGGCAATAAAAAAACACAGATCACTGGCAAACAGGGTGGTGAGAGTTTGACCATGTTTGCTGCCATCTTGTGGTGAAATGTTAAATATATATAAATAATAATCATTTTTAAACGTGTGATTTCATCCTGTGGACAACAGTACTGGTGGCATATTATGACATTATTGATTTCATGACAGAGGCTTCGGCCCAGTGAACATATGAACTGGACTTTTGGTCTGTTCTACAGGAAGAACCCTCAATGATAATGCACCAACAATCCCAACCAAAGAAAGGAACATAAGGACAGAAGAACCAAACAGGAAAGAAAATAGAAATAACTATTGTATATATAACCTAGAAAATTTCACAAGAAATTTTGAGTGGGCCAATGCACGCTCACCCACACTCTGCTGCCGGTCCGCCCCATTATATACCACCAAACCTCATTCCTGATCACCGGCAGATGTGAAAGATGCCACTGATGACATTTCATGCTTTTACAGTGTTTCTGATTGGTTTTATATAAGGTTTAATAGGCCCCAAGCTTCTCCATTCATTCTGAATGGAGGAATCCTAAAGATGTGGATGTGACTTTGGCTGCTATTTTATGAAGTTTGGTAAAAGACATGAACATGAGGACTCAGTATGATAAAGTCCAACTCCTTATGAGCAGTTTGCAGTTGAAATGAATATTCTGTGTAGAGGCATGCCAGACTGATAGGCTTCCAAAGTTAGCTGGGTTTTGTCAGGGCTCTCACCAGTTTCCCATTATTTCCTATGAGGGGGGTTAGGTCATCTTAAGTGGCTTGCCTGTCAAAACAAAAAGTGGCACAGACATGGGGACTCAATATGTCAGAGGTCTAATGTTTATCTACATTTTACATTTTGAATGAAGGTTCTGTGTGAAAGCATGCCCAAACACCATGCCTTCAAAGTTTGACAGTGATTTGATGCCTGTGGGGAGGGTCGATCGCAGTTTTTCGGGATTTTTTCAAACACCGTTTATCCGATCGCTACCAAACCTCAGAGGGTAGTAGTCCTGACCGAGCCGGTCGATTTGATGTATAATTTGTAGGCTAGCGCTAGTTAGCTGTGTAATGAATTACAGGCTTTTATTTTGAAAATCAGTGTGTGTCTGTGTAAGTGTGTGTGTGTGTGTGTGTGGGGGGGGGGGGGGGGGGGGGGTGGGTTGGGAACACTCCCTAATGCATGTTAAAACATGTTTAAGTGTTTTATTTTGAAAATCTACACGTCAGCATATCCTGTTATTGTGCAGGGTCTTTTATTTTGAAAATCCATGTTTGTGTGTCTGTGTGTTGTCAGGTGTGTATAGTGTGTGTCTGCATATTTCTGGGTGGCTTGTGTGTAGTTTACCAGGCCTAGTAAGGTGTGTAATGATTTGGAGGCTTTTATTTTGAAAATCAGCGTGTGTCTGTGTGTGTGTGTGTGTGTCTGAGTGTAGTTGTGTATGTTCCTGTATGGAGCTTTTGGATGATGCTCTTTATCCAATGATACAGTTGATGCTGCTGTTACAGTTACCATGGAAACGGCTCCCTCAGTTTTCGGCTTCCTGGTTTTGTGACTTTTGCCTTTTTCTCTCTCTCTCCCCATTCACCGTCTATGTTGTTCGCCCACTGGTTTTGTGCGATTTACGTGAAAACCGTACGTCGGAACGGAAAGAAAAGTCATAGCACAGGTGTCCCGGTACAGCCGGACGTCCTGTAACAGTTTCAGGTCGCTCACATTAAAGCTGTGGGACTAGTTCTGCTGAAAATGTGTCCAGAAGAAGGAGAATAATACAGAAGCGGAATAAGTATTTACAATAGTAACAGTGGAACAATATCAGGATAGATCAGGAGGTCTGAGTCTGGTCTTTCAGTCCAGATCCTCCTCCAGACTCTGATGAAGGAGCTTTTGGATGATGCTCTTTATCCAATGATACAGTTGGTGCTGCTGTTCTTCTCATGTTCTAAATGTGTCGTCTGTCTTTACTCACATTGCTGCAAATATCCAGTTTGTGTTTGAACACAAAGCTGATAGTTGTGTGTTTGTTCATTCAAACATTAGTGACAAAAAGTCTGATGATAAACTTTGTATGAATGAACAACACATCAGTCAGTAAAGACAGAATGAAGCCATCAGATGTGTCAGATGATAAACTGCAGCTGTGTCTTTTTCTCTCCATCAGATTTCTGTCAACTTGAAGTCGACACAAACTCAGTGAACACAGAGCTCAAACTGTCTGACAACAACAGGATGGTGACACATGTGAGAGAGAAGCAGCCATATCCTGATCATCCAGACAGATTTGACTGGTGGGAACAGCTGCTGTGTAGAAATGTTCTGACTGGTCGCTGTTACTGGGAGGTCGAGTGGAGAGGAGGGGTTCATATATCAGTGAGTTACAGAAGAATCAGAAGGAAAGGACTCAGTGCTGACTGCATGTTTGGAAGAAACAATCAGTCCTGGAGTCTGTTCTGCTCTGATCATGGTTACTCTGTCCGTCACAATAACAGAGTAACATCCATCTCCTCCTCCTCTGTCTCTGACAGAGCAGCAGTGTATGTGGACTGTCCTGCTGGCACTCTGTCCTTCTACAGAGTCTCCTCTGACACACTGATCCACCTCCACACCTTCAGCACCACATTCACTCAGCCTCTACATGCTGGGTTCTGGTTGTATCCTGGTTCCTCAGTGAGTCTGTGCTGTGTGTAGAAGCAGAGTGTGTGGAAGTGACAGCAGCTTCAACTTTGTGCTTTAAATGTTGATGATGTTTCACTTTCATTTGAATCACTGACTGTGATTTCAGGTCAGAACATGTTTTTGTCTTAGAAGCAGTGAAATGAAGAATGTGAAGCTGAATTTATGATCATGAACTTTGACATGTCCTCACAAATGAAACCCTTACATTAAGAAATGCATGATTCCATGTTGTTATGGCTCTGATATTAAAATGTAGTATTATAATAGGAGTTAATGGACCTAAGTGGAAAACACCATTTAAAACTGCTGCAATACAAACACTAATAACTCCAACTCAATATTTTGGATCAACTTTGACATGACAGATATAAAATAATGCCTGACGAATAGCAGACGAACGGAGCAGGGCAGCACGGGCCTCCCTCCAAATGCGCCTGCACCGGCGATACTGATGTTGGACGGACGGTACCGCCACCTCGGTCTCTTCTTCTGGGAATAGCGGTGGCTGGAAACCCATGGAACACTCGAAGGGAGAGAGACCAGAGGCAGAAGAGGTGAGTGAATTGTGTGCATACTCAACCCATGGGAGGTCCGTGCTCCAGGTGGACTGGCGTTGTGCACAGACACAGCGGAGGGCAGCTTCTAGGTCTTGATTGGCCCGCTCCGTCTGGCCATTGGTTTGGGGGTGGAATCCTGAGGAGAGACTGGCGGAGGTGCCGAAGGCTGTACAGAAGGCCCGCCAGACCTGCGAGATGAACTGGGGACCACGATCAGAGACGCCTACCTGCCTGGCTACTTTATACTATACTACAGTAAACAGTCCAGAAACAACATCCAATCAAAGCGTTTAGTTTACAGCGCCTCATATCAACAGGACGTCATGTTTGTAAATACAAAACTCATTTTTTAATGCTACTAGCATTTTAAAACTCTCGAACTACTGCTCTTTACTTACATTTAAATGTGAATTCGGCACTCCTGCCGCTGCCGCAACACACACAAGAACTACATCTGTCAATTAGTAAAAAGGCTGTCCCTCATATTAATGCTACCAAGGTGATGACAGTGTGCTCTAACACAGCACTCATCATCTATGGCCTCTCCTTATTACACTTTCAGTCACAACACACTGCACTAACCACAGTAACCAAACATGGCAGACCACAGTCATTTACCCAGTCACAGCTGCACTGATGCTTTTACACTGTCCCACACAACTTCATTCATTGGGAGCATTATAGCACCAAAGCAGCACATTAATATGAAACCACACATGATTAGGACTCACTGACCCTGTTAGCCTTTCACATGCAGCAAAATACACTAACTACTTTAATCATTTAAATTAAGTTTAATTAATTTAATTTAATATTAGCAATATGCAGAGAGAAGACAGCATGAAACTGCCACATCATTACATCATGTAGCAACATTATCAGCATGAACATGTTAAGCTAGGAAACTAACAACAAGCAGGAGGAGCAAACCGCGTCTTACCTCTCGTAAGCTGATGAAGGAGGGTCTGACCGTCGTTCGCGCCACACGGTTTTTATATCAGGTCCAAGGGTCCAATCAGATGTCCCCTTCAGTGACCGTGCACCTGGCTGTCATAGGACGGACTGTCTGTCAGTCAGTCAAATGTCAGCCATGTTGGTCAGTTTGTAACTGGTATCTTTATTGGTTAAGAAAAGGCCGCTCATTATTCAAAATAATAAGTGTACTCAGTAACAAATTGTGATGTTAAAAATAGCGAAGGACATTATTTTGTTACATTTGTACTTAAGTACAAGTAAAAGTACTGGCTTAAAAATAAAGTACAAGTACCCAGAAAAACTACTTAATTACAATAGTTACTGCCACCCCTGAATATGTGCAGTCCAGTGCAGTGAGGCATGCTCTGATCTGTACAATGGAGAAACCAAACAACTACTCCAAAAACTGGCCTTCAATGTTTGTCAAAGTTTGTCAAGATGCTTATGTTTAAGGCAAAAGCTGTGACCTTGTTCAAGTTTTGCAGCGTATTTTCGCTCGAAGCCGTGAAAACATGTTTATCAGACAGACGAGGTGGCCGAGTGCACGCGTGGGTTCGAATCCCATCCTCGTGGTTTCATATTTTAAGGTCAACGTTCTGACACAGGATCATCAGTTGATGGTGTCATAAACATTCCAACTTAACCCTCAGGCGTCACTTTAATTTACTACCCTTTTGTGTCATTAGGGGACAAAAAAGTCCACTTCCAAAAAACTGCTATAAAAAATTAACAGATTAATATTTTTTCTTACTTTTTTCTGCATAAATATGTTAAGCAACTTCAGCCCTGCTCAAAACTACCAAACATTAAATCATTTTGAGGAATTTAACCCTTTAAATGCCAGTTTGATTACTTGATGTCACAGTAATTTTTTATGAAGAAAACACAAAAAATGAGTTATTTTCCACAAAACAAAAGTTAGGTGGCTGAGGCATTATTTTTATATCTGTCATGGATAGGTCAAAGATTAGCCAAAATATTGAGTTTGATGCATTATTAGTTTTTGTGTAGCAGCAGTTTAAAATGGTATTTTCCACTTAGGGCCCATTAACTCCTATTATAATACTACATTTTTTAATATCATAACTATAACAACATATAACCATGCATTTCTTGATGTAAGGGTTTCATTTTTGAAAAAAATAGTTAAATTTGACATTTTCTACTGTTCACCACTAAAATCAGCCATTAACCCATTATATTCCTATGCATAAAATCCTTGTGTTTTGCGGATGTGTTTTGGATTGTGTTCAGTAGGCTGTTTTAAGTGTGTGTGCATGTGTTTGTACACGTGTGTATGTGTCCATGTGTGTGCATACGTGTGTGTGTGTGTGGTGTGTTAAGGGAAGGTTTTTCCAGCTTAACGTAGATGGCTTCCTTAACTCCTCTTTCATACCACCTTTCCTCTTCATACCCTACGTTAAGCTGGAAAAACCTTCCCTTAACAGAGGTGGTGGCCTCAGACATCATCTTTCTACCACATACAATGCAGTGATTCCATCCATTCCCAGGAAGTTTGCACATACTCACAGTAAGAACAAAGGGCTGTCCACCAGTCCCCCTCCGGCAGTTTCATAGTCGTGCAGTCGTTAGACACACCTGGCCCAGTCAGCCAGAACATCACAGGTAAGTATGGAAACATTTAGTGCTATTGTTTGTAAGTTTTTTTAAAGTTTTACCCAGACCCACCCACTGAGGTCTGTAACCACATATAAACCATGTTTCCCCACCAAACAGTTAGAACTGATGAAGCTGCTTGGATGAGCAGCGAAACGTCTTCTAGAAAACTCTACAAGTCCAGACGCCTTGCTTCAATCTTCTCTACGTATGATGACCTGGATGACTGAGAATCTTCATCAACATGCCTCCAAGCAGCTTCATCAGTTCTACCTGTTGGTGGGAAACATGCTTTATATGTGGAGGAGGACCTCAGTGGGTCTGGGTCAAACAAACAGTAGCACTAAATGTGTCCATCCTTACCTGTGATGTTCTGGCTGCCTGGGCCAGGTGTGTCTAACGACTGGCTAACGCAGACCTGGGCAAAGTACGGCCCGCGGACCGTGCGCACAATAGAAGAAGAAACAGAAGAAGAAAGAAAAGAAGAAGGCAGCAAGAGTCAGCTGTCAGCACTGCATCACCGCTGACGTTTTCCCACCCTCGTTTCTTCTAAGCTGCAGCACTGTTTTATCCCATCTACTCTTTGGAGAGACGCGCTGTGTACACTTTAAAAATGCTGCGCGACTATGCTGAAATGTACGGTAAAGCGTGAAGAAACGCCACGGCGCATTCAGATGTTTCCGCGGAGCTGCAGCCGACATCTGCTCTTAAAAAGCTCAGACCTTGTCCAACTTTCAGAGCTTTGGGAACTCTAGGTTTGAACTCTAATGGTTTTCTTCTGTAAAAATATCTTCACATCATCTGCTGCTCTGTGCGGAGTGTGTTTCAACATACAAGCAGCAACACTCAGTGGACCTGGACACACACAGAGGACAGAGGAGAGAGCAGTAAACACACAGACCGGTTCACATCATCAACTCCCTCCGCCACACACTGATTCTGTGGTGTTTTTCCGCCAATGCCATTTTATAATATATCTATCTTTCCATTCATTCAACTCTGCGCAACTCTCTCTCTCTCTCCTCCCGTCCGCGTTCACACACATAAGCGCACATGCACGCGCACACACCGAGAGCAGCTGATCCGCCCGCTCCTCCTTTCAATGCACCATGACTGTTGAAGGAAAACCCGGACCGGCGGATATGTTCACAGAGAAGACGGCCAGCGTTCTTGATGATGGAACATCGCGCAGCCATTTATGAATCAGTTAGTTACCTTGGTGTAACTTTAGTAGTTCCATATATCTGATTATAGTTTTATATGCTATTATGTGGTTAAATCACATTATTTATTTGAACCTTTATTTCACCAGAAAATGTCATTTTACAGAAGAAGAACAGGCGGACACATAAGGTCAGTGTTGAGTTCATATAGTGAAATAAAAACCTTCAGCTTCAGATGTTTGTGGAATCCATTCCTTAGATTAGAACTAAACTAGGCTCAAATTAAAGTAAGAACTTTCATTTCAGTTTGGTGAGTCATCCAGGAAACATGAGAAAGGACAGGTCTGTCTGAGCAAACTCATTCTACTGGCCTGTAATGTATGGAGCTGAGGTGGGGGAAGGTCCAGGCAGGGTTCAAGTAATGTATTTATTCATCTTATCACCCAGAACTAACTGAGGGAATTAAGATTTAACTGAATCCATTCAAAATGCTTCTTGTAGCTTTAAAACTGTCATAGATAATGCAGGTGTATATTTAACCTTTATGAACCCCAATGACCAACTCTCCGACCGATGTGACACCGAGATGCCCCCACACACTGCTTACAGTGATGAAAATGTAACAAGAGCATATTTATAAAGGTAGACACTGTGCCAGTGAGCTCCAATTCAATTCATATTATTATTGATGAAAGAAATGTGGCCCTTTGCTTTTCTAATGGAAGTCTATGTGGCCCTCAAAAAAAGAATTGCCCACCCCTGGGCTAACGACTATGAGACTGGAGGGGGACTGGTGGACAGCCCTTTGTTCTTGCTGTGAGTCTGTGCAGACTTCCTGGAATGGATGGAATCACTGCATTGTATGTGGTAGAAAGATGATGTCTGAGGCCTCCACCTCTGTTAAGGGAAGGTTCTTCCAGCTTCACATAGATGCTTCCTTGACTCCTCTTTCAAACCACCTTTCCTCTCTGTCTAGGATGTGGACATTGTTGTCCTCAAAGGAGTGTCCTGTTGTTTGTAAATACTTGTTTTCTATAATGATTTTTCTTTAATGTTGTTAAGATTTCAAGCTGCAACTCAACACACAATAGATGACGGCGGCCACTGAGTAGGTCTCATCACAGATGTAATGGCAGCTGTTCTGTCCCTCTCCTGACGTTCTCTAGCTTGTCCACACTTTGAGCTCCGAGCATTCATGGAACGTGTGCTTGCAGCTGAGCCTCAGACCTCACCTGGAAACAAGGAATTCTATTTTCTGATTGGTCGATAGGTCGCTATGTCCAGACAGCTATATGAGCGCACAGTAGTCGCCTTTTACTCATTTGCAGTATATTCATAGGAGTTTCTGTGCGGTGAAGCTGAATAATAATAATAACTATTTATATAGCACTTCTTTAAACACACAGTTTCAAAGTGCTGTACAATAAAATCCAAACAGGAACAACAGTGTGTGGTTAAAATACCATCCAGTCAATTCATAAAATAAGATAAGGCAGGAATTGCACAAGGTGAGTCAATAAGACATAAAACAATTTAAAATGTTAAAAGTAGAATAAAATATAAAATAAAAATAGGCCTGTAAGATAAAACCAGGGTAATAGCATAAGCAAAAAACAAATAACATACAATAATGTAAAACCGTGAATGAATGGATAAATAAACCGGTTTAGGAAAACACTAAGCGATAAAAGTGAGTTTTAAGAAGAGATTTAAAAGAAGACACTGAGTTTGCCGCCTGATATCCTCTGGCAGGGAGTTCCACAGACAGCAAATGTGCAGTCACCCTTTGTGATTAGCCGGGATTTGGGGACTGATAGGAGCAACTTTCCAGAGGATCTCAGGCAGAGTTCAGGCTGGTGAGGGGTTAAAAGGTCCTGCATATAAGAGGGGCCGAGGCCATTTATTGCTTTAAAAACCATCAGTAAAATCTTAAATCAATTCTAAAACTCACAGGGAGCCAGTGAAGGGCAGCTAGAACTGGTGTTATGTGGTCACTTCTCCTGGTATGAGTCAGAAGCCTTGCAGCGGCATTCTGTATTAATTGTAGTCTGTGAATGTTATGTTTACTGATACCACAGTAGAGGGCGCTGCAGTAGTGTAGCCTGGAGGAAATGAATGCATGTATAACTGTTTCAAACAGAGGTGGGGGGAGGAATGGTCCAATTTCTCTTAATTGCCTTAGCTGTGCGAAACAGGATTGTGGAATGTGGCGCTGAGGCCTAGGAGGATTCAAATTGAGTGCAGACCAGAGTCAGCTGCCAACAGAAGGTCATTTGAGACTTTTAGAAGTGCTGTCTCCGTGCTATGCATGCTCCGGAAGCCTGACTGGAATTTCTCAAAAATGTAATTGTAACACTCGACCATCATTTTACAGTCAATGTTACCACAAAAAACAAACTAGGGACGTTACCAATTTCAATTGTTTAATGAAAAGAAAAGACCAACTTGGATAACTTAAACCTCACTGTGAACCAGTGTCCTGTTAAAGGGCTTGCCCCACAAAACAATACACTCCCACAAGGAAACAAAGGTTTTTTCCAATCTAAGTATTTCTCACCCAACCAAAATTCCACCCCTTTCCCGCAAAACTTTCACCACAACAGGCAGTCCAAAAGGAGGCCGAAGGCACATCCTACCAAGAGAGAAGAAAAGGAAAAATGTCCGTTTTCTTATCCTGTGGGTGGCAATGTCCATTCCATATGAAAGGTCCCATAAATCCCAAAGTCTTTGAAAGGTAACAAAAAGAAAGTCCAAAACACAAGTTGTAGCAAAAAAACGAGTTGGGAGCTTCTCCCTCACTCACCCTGGACACCAGGGTTTCCATCCAGGCTTTGTGGTGAGGAGATTCTCTTCCCAGTCTTTATTCTCACTTAAGGTTTGGTGTTTAGCCCCTTCTCAGATGTTCAGAGTCCCTTCTTGTGTATTCGCTGGGGTCCCCTTTTCACAGAAAACCCCCGTGGGTCCTGAAGAACCACAGACTCCTTTCCTTCCTGGTTCTGGGTACTATCTCTCCCCCCTCCCAAACATTTCTCACTCGCCCTTTTTCAAAGCTAAGCCACACCCAGCTAACCGGCATGACACAGGAAACACTTCTCCCCAAACAGGAAGGAAACATACATATACACATGCACATACATTTTCTCATTTTTGTGGTGGTGCCACATAATTATTGTTCATGAACGAAACTGGGAAGCCACAACTTTTTCTAGAATGTTAGATAGAAATGGCAGGTTAGAGATGGTCTGTAATTACTTAGAACAGCAGGATCGAGTGCAGGCTTCTTTAAGAGAGGGCAAACGATGGCATGTTTGAAAGAAGATGGGACAATGCCAGAGGAGAGAGAACCATTTACAATGGCTAGGATACTGGGACCAACCGTGTGAAGTACATCTTTTAAAAACCAAGAAGGGATGCAGTCTGAGAGGCAGGTGGTAGGCCTCAACTGCAACAATGCGTTCCAGTGAGGGGAGTGAAATCTCATGAAGCCGTTTCAGAGTGAAAGGGGTGGAGCACACAGTTTTTGGTTCCACAAAGACAGAATGGAATTGTTTGCGGATGTCACTGATTTTAGTTGTAAAATAGTTCATCGCATTTCTCAGGAGAGGGTTCAACGGGCTCACTGGCAGGGGGACTCAGAACAGAATTGATTGTTTTAAAGGGGATTCTGGGGTTATTACTGTTAGTTGTAATGATTGTAGAGAAATGGGTATTTCTAGCTTCTTTTACAGTGTGTGGATATTTACTCATTAATTGTTTTAGGACGACCAGTGATGTGCTTTGTCTGTCTTTTTTCCATTTCCTCTCAGCTCTCCTGCGATCTCTTCTTATGTTCCTAGTCTCTTCATTTAACCAAGGCAGGACTGTGGGCTTTAAAACTTTACATCTAGCCGGAGCTATGGAGTCTAAAATGCAAGAGCTATTAAAATTACTAAGCAGCTCCTCAACTGTGCTGCCGTTTTCCTTTTCAGATTCCCAATTTTCAATAAAAGCTTGACAGAAAATCGGGGCAGAGAGTGAGCTCAGAGGGTGAGTGGATTTTTTGATAGGTCTATGGTCAGGAAGGAGTGGAATTTGGAACTGCGCTGTTATCAGTGACAGGAAATGGTGTTAGGGATACCTGTTCTACATCAACACAGTTTGAGATCACAAGATCCAAAATGTGACCTTTGCTGCGGCTGGGGGATTTTACATGTTGGTTCAGATGAAAAGATTGTAGCAGTTTAATGAAGTCGGAGGCAAGTGGAGAAGAAGCAGGACAACAAACGTGAATGTTAAAATCCCCTAAAATGATGAGCCTGTCATATTTGACCATGATGATTGATAAAAATGTGCAAATTCCTGAATGAAACCAGAAATGAAATAAAACCAGAAACTCAACACAACAACACAGTGACAGGTCGGTCACACTGTAACTGATGCTTCACAACAAGTTGTGTAACTTCTGGTGTTTTTCTTTAGAATCAGCCCTCAGGTCTCATGATCAGTGAAATATGAAGGAAGTGTCAGAACCGGTCTGACAGCTGGGTGACTCTGCACTCATACCTGTTCTATCCACTGTTAACCCATTCATGTCAGTTCTGTGTCAGGTGTCCTGTTTTCAAGGCGTGGTTTCTCTGGAGTTACTTCTTGTTCATTTCCTGACAGACAGCAGCAGATGAGCAGCTCCACACATGAAGCTGGAAACTTCTGGAAGTCAGAGCTGACTCAGCAGGTGAGAATCTGTCAATATCTGATCAGTGATCAGTTTGACCACCTCATTGATTTTACTGCAGTGTAGCTGATTGATCTTTATTGTTGTTTAAGTGAAACGTCTGTTCTACAATCGCTCCCTCTCTGAAACTCAGAACAACTTGTCTAAAACCACTTTAAATAGAAAATGTTGGTTTATGCTGAGTTTATCAGATCAGTGTGTTTTTTACTTGTAGTTGAACAAACTCTCAGGTCACATGATCAGTGAGAAATGCAGGGAGTGTCAGAACCGGTCCGACTGGATGACTTTCTGTGATGTTTGTGTTCACTGAGCTGCACAGTTTAAAAAATCCTGAATGTAACTCTTCTTTGTTGTGTGTTAGCAGATTTGTTTTAGGAAACAGTGATTTTATTTTCTGTGTTGTTTCACTGAGCTGCTGATGTTCACAGTTGTGTAAGTATTAGTTTGTATGCCTCTGGCTCTTTGTAAATTAAGATGGCACAAAGCAGAAATGATCAAAAATGTCCTCGTCTGTTGAAAATCTACACTTTTACAATGAATATCTCCTTACAAATGATGTAGATGAAGCAATCTACTTATCTCAATCTGGTGCTAAGTTTGTGGACATTATGTCTGCCAAGTTTTTATTTATTTTAATTAAGGGAAACAAGATTACAGAGGGTTTAGTCCAACCTATGTAGACATTTTTAAATGTCTTAAAATTTAATGAACCAAACTATATATTCCACGTTTAAGTCACTATTGCTGTTCATCACTTCTATTTACATCAGTTTTTACTTGTATACATACATTATTACACATCTATAGGTTATAACAGATGTATAAAGCAGATAGGCCACGCCCACCTAATGCTAAGCTAATACCTTGTCAAATATGCAGGTTGATTAGGGTGATTGACACCTCTATCAAAAGGTCAGAACCAGTACATTTGACAGGTAGTAGTAATATTAGTGCTATACTCACCAAAGAAAATGCATTGTAAGCTAAACGACCGTTGCCACATTCTCCCCCAAAAAAGTCCTCCACAAACATGATAAATGTCTAATCCTAATATTTTTAGTCTTGAATAAACACAGACATGTTGGTCTATCTGAACCAAGCGTTTATTGCCCTCAAATTGTCACGACCTGGAGTTTGTTTATGGGTTAGTTTTCCTGGTTTTGGGTTTTTAGTTTAATCTGTGTTTAGTTATTTTCCTTCTGGTGTTTTGTTTCCCTGGGTTTGTGTTTAGTTCTTGTCTTGTCTTGTGTACTTTGGTAGTCCTGCCCCCCCCCCCCGTGCATTGTCTTGAGTTTTACTTCCTGTGGTTTCCCTCCTTGTGTGATCACCTGCCCTCATGTGTGGTACCTGTGTCTCGTTGTCTTCCCTGGTCCCTTTGTATATAGTCTGTGTCTTCCCCTCTGTCTTTGCTAGTTCGTCTTGTCCGGTGTGGGGTTTGTTTCTGTCCTTGTCTCGTCCATGCCTTGATCCTCGCCTACCATGCCATGTACTTCTGCCTGACCTCGGGGTGCTCCAGGTAGTTGCTTTGTTCTTATGTTTTTGTTCCTGCCTTTTTACGCCCTGTGCCTGTTTTCCTTTATGTAGTTTTACCACGCTGTTGGTTGTTGGTTATTGTGTTGTTTTGCCTTCCTGGCTTTGAATAAGGAGCTTTTTGTTAGCTGTAACCGCTCTGTGCCTCTGCAATTGTGTCCTCCCCCTGACCAACCCTGACACAAATATGACTGATTATTGCAAATTTACAGAAGAAAGACAGAATTTTTTATTACTCGTGATTTTTTTACTTTTATATTCTTTATATTCTAATTCACCAAATATTTATAATATAGCAAAACAACTGTAAGAGTGTCAATTGGTGAAGTCTCAGCTTTCATATGACACCTTGTTTGTGTGACTTGAAGTATCACAGAGCTAGAAATAAGAATGTGGCAAGTGTGTCGACTTTGATATGAGAATTTTATTTTGATGAGTGATGATTGATTTGCATGGTGTTGAAGTTATGTTTGATGTGTGTAAAGATGGCTTATATGTGCTTGTAGTAGAGTTTCCAATGTTTAATTTGATATGCAATGTGATTATTGTTTACATGGTTAGTACAGTGTTATGTGGCTTTTATTCTTTGGGTGCATGAAAAAGCCCCCAAATTTGGGTCCCTTGGGGTAGATAGGGTTAAAGGCGTGGTTTCTCTGGAGTTACTTCTTGTTCATTTCCTGACAGACAGCAGCAGATGAGCAGCTCCACACATGAAGCTGGAAACTTCTGGAAGTCAGAGCTGACTCAGCAGGTGAGAATCTGTCAATATCTGATCAGTGATCAGTTTGACCACCTCATTGATTTTACTGCAGTGTAACTGATTGATCTTTATTGTTGTTTAACTGAAACGTCTGTTCTACAATCGCTCCCTCTCTGAAACTCAGATTATATATCCACACATAGTGACAGGTAATTAGTGCATCCTAGTGGTACACATGCGTAATTACAACTGATCCTCACAAATCCATTCGTTCTCTAGTAACCCGCTTTGTCCTGCAGTGCAGGCTCACAGGGGGCTGGAGCCCATCTCATCACAAATCCTTCCAGAGAAATCTACCTGACGTGTGGATGTCACTGCACTCATATCTGTTTGATCTACTGTTAACCCATTCACATCTTCAGTGCAATTATCTGAACTCTACAGTATTTTGGACAGTCTATGAACCAACTGAAAGACTTTACAGTGTGTTATTAATATACACACAGACATACAGTACGTGATGTCAAATATCCCCTTCAGTCTGTACATGAGAACATGTGAGGTTAAAAACGTGAGGTCAGTCCTGATCCGGTCCTTTTGGGATGATTAAACATTCCAGTCATTAAGTCACAGCATCTGCTCACGTAAACAGCTGCAGCCATTTGAAATCATTTCAGTTATTTTTTGTACACACAGCACCCCATGTTGACAGGAAACATTTCTGCAGATTAAAAAACAAAAAGTGAAATATGATTCAGATGGTTCTAACCTTCATCTGAGTCCAGCTGTGTTTGATGATGCTGATTGGACTTGATGAGGACAGACACACACCTGTCTGTATAAGACTTACAGCTCACAGTGCATGTTAGAGCACATGAGGAGCATGAGGTCAAAGGTCAAACTGAATCTGACTGTCTGTGGGACCCTTTGTATTTTTCATCAACAGAAAAATGATCCAACCAATTATTGTTTTAAACTGAGACTCACTGGCCCTGGCTCATTTACTGTGATGAACATATATCTGAACACATTTTCATTGACCCACACACACACATTTCTATTATATACAGGATGTTTGGGTCTACTGGACCCAGGCATATAAAAGTGTGAAAAGTGCAGTGTTGTACCCTCATACCTGGGCCTGCTGTTTGACAGTCCCAGGTAGTGAAAGTGATCTCAGTGAGTTGTTGGATCAAATAAATGTAATTATGTGCAGTTTCATTAACATTTGTGTGTTTGGTTTAAAACCTAAACTTAAAATGTAAACTTGTTGAAGCAACACAAACCAACTAAGTCAATTCAACACAACATTGTTGAGTAAACTGAACGCTCACCAACCTGATACCTACACCTGACACCAGGTGGCAGCACTTGGCTGTGTGACATGCACAGTTCCCCTTTGATGAAGTTGTCCAATTTACTTAATACAGTTATGTCGACAAGTTCCACAGAAGTTTGTTGTGTTCAATCAAAATAACTAAATTATGTGAAGCTAACAAGACTGTGTTAAGTCATTTCAACATAATCTGACATTTATTACACTGACACAACTAACACCAACTAAACAGCTCACATTTCTACACTGAAATAAATGTGGATTGATATTTCCTTAAAGAGCTTGTCACGTTTTGCACTCAGAAAGTGCCTGTAATCTTTATTCAGGAGTTTAAATTAATGAGTAAACATTACATTAGTACATGTTAATTAGTTCCTAAAATATGGACTTGAATTGTGCCTTTATCATGAGAATAAATATATAAATATTTATTTTCAAATGTATTTCTGTAGATTATTTATTGTGATACTATATTTGAAAGATGTCGGCAAGAAAAACACACGAGGAGCAGCAGTGCCACATCCCAGTCTTCTGCTGGATCACTGCCACAGTTCTGGAGGACATGTTGGAAACCAGAGACCTGCCCAAGTCCCTGACTGAGATGTATGCAGAGTTTCTGATGTTTCAGGCAAATCGGACCAAAGTGAAATATGGACCAGAGTCCAGTCAGTGCATTTTTTCACTAGCAAAACTGGCTCTTCAGCAGCTGGAAAAGGGCAACGTAATCTTCTATGAAAAGGATCTGAAAGAGTGTGGCATCGATTTCAGTGATGCCTCAGTGTACTCAGGAGTGTTCACAGAGATCTTCAAAGAAGAGCGAAGAAGGAAACAGGAATTCACAACATTCTGCTTTGTTCACCTGAGCGTTCAGGAGTTTCTGGCTGCTTTCCACCTCATACGCTGTTTCATTGATGGAGACGATGAAGAGCTGGTGAACTTCCTGGGAAAGAAAAGTTGGTGGATGGATGACTTTGTCTTTGTCCTGGACAAAGTGATGGAGAAATCTCTGAAGAGTGAAACTGGCCACCTGGACCTGATGGTTCGCTTCCTTCATGGTCTCTCCCTGCAGTCAAACCAGAGACTCTTAGGAGACCTGCTGGGTCAGACAGAGATCAGTTCAGAGGCCATTCAGAGAGCCATCAACAACCTGAAACAGAGACGCACTCATACAGTGTCTCCTGACAGAAGCATCAACATCTTCCACTGTTTGATGGAGATGAACGACCTCTCAGTGCATCAGGAGATCCAAGAGTTCCTGCAGTCAGAGAACAGATCAGAGAAGGAACTCTCTGAGATCCACTGCTCAGCTCTGGCCTACATGCTGCAGATGTCAGAGGAGGTTCTTGATGAGCTAGACCTGATGAAGTACAACACAACAACAGAAGGACGTTTGAGACTGCTTCCAGCTGTGAGGAACTGCAGAAAGTTCAGGTGAGTCCAGATGTGACCAATCAGTGTAGATTACTGGTTTAGTTCTTAGACACATTCACACTATGTGTTTCTCTCTAACAGAGCTCCTTGTGTTCATTGACACATCACATCAGCTGTGTTTTTGTCTCAGATGTTCTTCTACTGTGAAAACATTGTTTTGTATGTTTCTGTTTGAAGCTGTTAAATGAATGGACAATAAATCTGACTTTATTTGTAGTTAAAACAGCTGCATGTGGCCAAAGAGCTGCACAAACTACATAGATACAAAGACTGCAAAAACTGCAGCACAACATCATGGTATGCAAACATGCACACACATACCATTACACAAACAGTTCAATCAGGATGTCAGACAACAGAATAACTCTTTAAAGTCTCTGCATGAAAGAGAAGAATTTATCTTTCAGCAATATCAGCTGGAAGAACCTACAACAGAGGAATAAAGTGAAATACACTGTCAAAATGAGACGATGAGAATGATCAGAACTATTGTTACATGTCAAACAGTCAGATCAAATGAGATCACTGCTACTACTTAAAGTGTCCCTTTCATAATGTTCTGATATTTCTGTCATCACAGACTTTCTGACTGTGAACTCTCAGAGACTCACTGGGAAGTTGTGGCCTCAGCTCTGAAGTCCGACCCCTCCCATCTGACAGAGCTCGACATGAACCAGAACAGGCTGCAGGATTCAGGACTGAAGCAGCTATGTGCTGGACTGGACAGTCCTCGCTGCATACTGCAGGTTCTCAGGTCAGTTAATGTTATTATTAGGCTGAGGTCCAGTTTTTAAATCATCTGTCAGGACTGACAGACAGAAAAGGACCACAGACATGTGTATCTTCAGTCACTGTTGCTCTGATGACAAATCAGATCTACTCATATGTTCAAATGTTGCTCAGTAATTCAGTGAATAATTATTATTTTCTTCCCTCCCAGTAACAGTAATCTGTATGTTTTAATGTTATCCCATATTATTAGATGATCAGTGGTATCAATGGCTCTATCAATGTCTTGTATTGTTTTATTAGGTTGTGTGGCTGTGGTTTGTCAGAGATCAGCTCTCTGGGATCAGCTCTGAAGGCTAACCCCTCCCAGCTGAGATATCTGGACCTCAGTGAGAACCACCTGCAGGATGTGGAGCAGCTACGTGGTTTTCTGGAGAGTTGTGGACTGCAGACTCTGAGGTCAGTCTCAATAGTTTTATGTGTTGTGATGTAAAGTTTGTGGTGGGGTGAGCTCTGAAGTCCCAAGACTGCAGATCCTCGGGTCAGGGTAAATCTGGGTGTTGATCCAGTCTTCACATTTCATTGGTTGATCGGTTGGATTTTGCTGCTGATGTTTTGAACTTATGATGCATTACTAACCCACCCAACCCCAGATGTTGAATGTCTGTAGGGGGTTAGTTCTTGCTTTTTGAGTTTATGATTTTGTAACTCTACTCTTGTCAAGTTGTCTGATCAATGAGGGAGGTTTGGTTTTACTGAAGCTCTTTGAGATGCAGCATGGTTTTGTTTTCAGTTGTATATCAGCATGAGTTGCAGATATAACTAGTACAAATGAGTTCCAAGATAAAATTGTTGGAACTTTCTGGTGTAAAATATTTCCGACAAACATATGTGAATATAGAAAACACTTCAACGACATGTAGCGCTCCCCTCTGTAGTCATATTGATGATGTTATGTGCGATCACAGACGGAGATCCAGAAGCAGGTACATTTACTCACTTTAATAGAGAAAACAAAAAACTACCACTGAAGAGAAAACTGAGCTGAGTCCAAAATATAACCAAAAACAACCACAAGGGCGAACTACGAGGTAACTTGAAGGAGGAACGAAAAACAACCACGAGGGCGAAGCACAACTCAGGTCCAGGGCGAGAAACAACCGGGTGGCGTGGCTGGAGGCCTAGGCAAAAAACAAGGTAAGTCACTGGTCACTTAGAACGGACAGAAAGGTGGCTGGTTGCTTAGTACGAAAATAGCAGTGAAGAACTGGCGCCGAGGAGAAGGGAGGCGGCGCTTAAGTAGCCGGGGAATGACTGGAAACGGAACCCAGGTGAGAAGAAGCCACGACTCCACCCAGCTGGACCATCGCGCCTGGAAAGAACAAAAACAAGGAAACGAGCAAGAAATGAAAAACACAGGAAGTGCCAGAGGAGCAACTCTCACCACATTACAGATGAGGGCAGGCTTTTAGGTTCTTTTAAAGTATTTATCCAATGTTTCTTAACCCTGATTAACTCAGTTTTAATTATTATCTTGGATGTCCCTTTAATACACACAAGTGCAGTGTTTGACCCATCAATCAAATGGCCATCTTTAAATTATATTTTTAATGAAGATCTTAACTACGTCTGCATATGTCTCTGCAATTGAATCCCTGCCCTTTCTCAGGTGAGTAATAAGTAAGACAACACAAGGTTTTAGAAAAATAATTCTCAGTTATTTAAGAAAAGGTTAATGCTGGTGAACTAAGACATGAAAATAAAATTAGAATATTGTTTTGGAGCCTTAAACATCAAATGTCACTTTTTTAAAGAAAAACACTCCAGCTGTTTGGAGGCAAAAACACAATATAACCTTTTTTCTTAACCCTCTAATGAATTCAGAAACTCAGTTTACCAACCTCAAGGTCACTTAAACAAAAGTTGTGGCCCCCACACCTTAATACACTCTATAAAGCAGCAACTTAAATGATTACAGACTGACATATACCGCAGCAGGCGAAAGTCTTCCCGCCTCTCAGTATGCTGCTAGACTTCTTCTCACAGATTGTCCTGTCAACAACCTTAAGACACAAGTTACACACCGTTTTGTGCACTGCTAACTTAGAAATGAAGACAGAAAATCTCTGTTACACATGTTTCTCCGACACACCTCTCCTAGTCTGTGTCACACTGTGCTCACGGTCCTGTCACTTGTTATTAACCCCATCTATGCTGGTGGGACATCTTTCAGCAACATTCTTTAACATAACACAACAAACATGTAACACTTTTTACCCTTTTAAATCACATTTTAAATGCTTACACATTTAAACTTGAACTGAAATGATCAACACTCATTAGAACATGTGGGGATTTTAAACTGGGTTACAAACAAAACACATTTAGGAATGAAACCTTCTAGATGTAGGCTTCACTCAAGAGATTAAATGATGATGGATTGTGCAAGTACATCTATAACATTAAACTGCAACTCATTAAACAAGACGAAAATATGAATTGACACACTATGAACACAAAGTTAACTAGAAAGCATTTCCTGCAGAAAATGTGAGTTTGGTTGCTGCAGCTGAAGCATTGCTCTGAATGATGTGAAGGATTGCTCTGAATTGCTGGAGAATCTGCAGTCTGAATTTAAGTTGCTGAAACACTTTGAATAGATGAAGCTGTTTTATTGTGAAAAGTAGAAAACCTTTGAACATTAGGAAGTTATGAAACAGAAACTGCTGAAGATGAACAATATGAAGTCACTGACCTTAAAGAATAGCCTGGAAATGCACCATAAAGGTCTGAGGCTGGAATCATATCTAAAGCTAATAAGGACAGGCTGTATGGTTTTAATGTGGAAAAGTATCAGAGTTACCTCCCCCAGAACATTTTGGATGAAGTAGAAGCCATTTCCTGCATTCTGGTGGATTTCAACAGCTATTATACTGACAGAAGTAAAGGGTTAACTCAACAACTATTACTGAGAGATTCAATAACTCCTTATTTATTTTAAGCCATGATGACAAATATAAAACCAACTGAAAATGAAACAGTTCTGTCAGCCTCATGGTGGCACTACACTAACAGGTTATTAGAACAAAATGTTTACATCTGTTACTGTCTACCTCTGTGCCACCATGACTTTAACCACAAAAACCACATTTCTGTTTCACTGTATTCCCAATGAGGCCATCAGCTGCACTGTCAGGTTTTAGAGACTTCACAGAACAGATCAGATTAAACAGATTAGAAACAGATTACCCAAAGCCTCCAAAAAAAGCTGCACAACAGGTAACTTGGTTCACATGAATCTGTGCTGATGTGTCTGCTTGTGTTGATCAGCACACAATCAGTTCACATGAAGTGACTGAAACACAGAGGGAGGATCAATATAGAAGGAAACCCGCTCCCTGTCTCTCACTCCTGGCCTGCCCTATATGCCATAACGTCTGCTGCACCGTGTGCTTGCAGCTGAATCTCAGACCTCACCTGGCAACAATACATTTTTTTCTGATTGGCTGATTCCTGTTCTCTGCCATAGAAATGACAGATGATTAATAATAAAAAATGTACAAACATAATTCACAAATTATAACCACTGACATTACTAAGCTTAGACAATAGTGTCCTTTCATGTTGTAGAATTGTTTTTTTCATTGCACTGCTCTACTTCTTACAATTATTCAGTATTGTTAAATGTACACATTTCATTTCTTTCAGGCTGAGCAGCTGTAACCTCTCAGAGAGAAGCTGTGAAGCTCTGTCCTCAGTCCTCAGCTCCCAGTCCTCTAGTCTGAGAGAGCTGGATCTGGATAATAACGACCTGCAGGATTCAGGAGTGAAGCAGCTGTCTCGTGGACTGGAGAGTCCAGACTGCAGACTGGAGACTCTCAGGTCAGGATCCAGCTTGTTGATCATCAGTTAAATTCTGCTTCATGTTCATGTTGAAGATCTGTTGGATTTTCCTTCTTTCTTCTTGAGTTCATGACATGTTTTGTTCCTCCAGTCTGTCAGGTTGTCTGATCACACAGGAGGGCTGTGCTTCTCTGGCCTCGGCTCTGACCTCCAACCCCTCCTATCTGAGAGAGCTGGACCTGAGCTACAATCATCCAGGAGACTCAGGAGTGGAGCTGCTGTCTGCTTTACTCAACAGTCCAGATTGTAGTCTGAAGACTCTCAGGTACACAGAGACCACAGAGCATGAGTCCTCCTTAGTCTGTCAGTTTAGCTCATATATCCACAGCTGTTGATGGATGGACTGAAACTGCAGAGAAGAAATAATCACTGATCCCTGATGTTCATCTTCCTCCATCGTTAAGTGTCCATCATGTTAACTTCACTTTTCTTTATACACGTTCTTCATGTCAAAATACAAACAGACTGATTTTCAGTCACACTTAGTGCAGATCAAATACTAAATGATGCCCTACTTATTAATGTCCTCAGCTGTAAGAACCACTGAATTATTTCCACAAACAAATGTTCCTGAAACAATCCATATGTGAAGCTTCAGAGGAGACAACAACACAATGGTAGAAGGAGGAGTTCCTTCAGTCAGAGACAGAGAGCAGGGAGACACTACAATATTATCACTGTAAAAACTACACACAGACATGAGTGAATGTATTTATTTGAAGTGTGTCAGAAACTCTTCCATCCATGACACATGTGAACCAGGCTTGTGTTTGCATATAGAGTGAAAGGAACAAACAGTCAGAGACAGTGTGGCTTGTTTGCTGCTTTGGATAAATGCACAATGCTGAGATCAAACCTACACTGTTGCTGCATGAAGAGGATTTTACAGTAAAGCACTGACAGAGAGCAATATTTCACAGAATGGAGGACATGAATAAACACAGAGCAGATCAGGAGAGACTCTTCTGGAGTCGACACAGATGAGTTTCAGTCTGTTTGTGTGTCTCTGACAAACTGAGGAACTCTGCTTCATGTTGATCAGCAGTTTGGACTCATGTTGGTTAGAAAATCATTCTGACTGTGTTTCTTCCTGCAGGGTGGAGCATGGTGGAGAGCAGTGGTTAAAACCTGGGCTGAGGAAGTGTAAGTTTGACTCAGTCTTTCCTCATGTTATTGTGCATGAGTCAGTGTTCTATCACTCCATCAGAGCTGTTGTAGCGCAGCCTCGGCGGTTGGATTTCTTTGGTGTTTACTGGAGTTTATTACTCCCCAGCAGGAGTTTTAGGTTCCAGCTTTGTCATTGGTTTTCCTTTTTTCTCTTGTTAGGGAGCTTTAGTGTGTTGTAGTGTCTCTGTGTTTGTTTGGGCACTGCTCAGCTCTGAGTTCATGAACTGCAGCCTAACACTGAAACCAGCCTGTGTAGCTGCCGATCTGAGAGTGGGGACGAGTGGGGAGGTGCAGACATGCTGTGTGTGGGTTTCCCCTCAGCCTGGGACATAACAGAGACAACCAAAGCAGACAAAAGACAAAATCCAATAAGAGACCACAAAGGGTTGAAAAGGTCCAAACACAGGAATAAACAGCTCCACAGTCCAAAAGCAGGCAGGACTCAGACACAAAGAATCTCATCCAAAGGGTCAGACTGGACTGATGGACTGAAGAGTGAAGACACTGAGACACTGAGCTGTGAGCAGCATTATTAGGGTTAGGGTTAGGGCGAGAAACGCCACTGTTTAAGAAAACGAGTTACCACCAAAATAAGTTTCACACGGGGTCTCTGTTTAAAGTTTGTAATCAATTAGTAACAAAACACGTTATCCGCCATGTTTCCCTGCACCGCTTCTTCACTTTTTTCCCAATCTGCTACAAACGCCCTGATTTTCAGCACAATGCAGCATTTCCATTCAACCAATCACGGGGCAGCTTTCCAACTGTCATGGCGGAGGGTTTATATGAAAACTAGAAGTTTCATATAAACCCTTTTTGGAAAGAAAACACTTTTTTCTGGATTTATAGCGTTTTGGAAGCAATCTCTTCATTTGTTAGGCGGGACAGCCGAAACCAGTTAAACAAGCTTTTACTGACAGCTCTGAACAGACCACATTAACTTATCATTCATTTTAGTGCAGCCGCCACAACTTCCATTTCACAAACCATTGTTTAATCTTCAGTTATTATATTTCCTTTTATTTTGCTTTGTGCTTTGGTTTCATTCTGTAACACTGGACTTATTTTTATGAAGGTTTGAACTCTGACAGTGTTTGAACAGGAGAGAAAGGAGTATAAAGTGTGTAGTGAGGGCTTCACAGCCTTAAAGCATCTAGAATAACTGTAAAAAATAAAGCCGATTACTTCACGGATTTCACCTTTTGCTGGTTATTTTTGGAACGTAACCCCGCGATTAACGAGGGACCTCTGATGAGAAGGAAGAGACTGGGCTCTCAGCTGCAGTAAAGGGGGCAGGTCTGGCTCCAACACAGGTTTCAATGTGCAAGATGTCTTGCCCTCACATTCTTCTTCCATTTCCACTTGTCCTGAAACTTCGGCCTTCGCTGTCAACCTTCCTTTTCTTACTCACACTTGCCATTTTAGAAATGGGCAATAAAAAAACACAGATCACTGGCAAACAGGATGGTGAGAGTTTGACCATGTTTGCTGCCATCCTGTGGTGAAATGTTAAATATATATAAATAATAATCATTTTTAAAGGTGTGATTTCATCCTGTGGACAACAGTACTGGTGGCATATTATGACATTATTGATTTTATGACAGAGGCTTCGGCCCAGTGAACATATGAACTGGACTTTTGGTCTGTTCTACAGGAAAAACCCTCAATGATAATGCACCAACAATCCCAACCAAAGAAAGGAACATAAGGACAGAAGAACCAAACAGGAAGAAAATAGAAATAACTATTGTATATATAACCTAGAAAATTTCACAAGAAATTTTGAGTGGGCCAATGCGCGCTCACCCACACTCTGCTGCCGGTCCGCCCCATTATATACCACCAAACCTCATTCCTGATCACCGGCAGATGTGAAAGATGCCACTGATGACATTTCATGCTTTTACAGTGTTTCTGATTGGTTTTATATAAGGTTTAATAGGCCCCAAGCTTCTCCATTCATTCTGAATGGAGGAATCCTAAAGATGTGGATGTGACTTTGGCTGCTATTTTATGAAGTTTGGTAAAAGACATGAACATGAGGACTCAGTATGATAAAGTCCAACTCCTTATGAGCAGTTTGCAGTTGAAATGAATATTCTGTGTAGAGGCATGCCAGACTGATGGGCTTCCAAAGTTAGCTGGGTTTTGTCAGGGATCTCACCAGTTTCCCATTATTTCCTATGAGGGGGGTTAGGTCAGCTTAAGTGGCTTGCCTGTCAAAACAAAAAGTGGCACAGACATGGGGACTCAATATGTCAGAGGTCTAATGTTTATCTACATTTTACATTTTGAATGAAGGTTCTGTGTGAAAGCATGCCCAAATACCATGCCTTCAAAGTTTGACAGTGATTTGATGCCTGTGGGGAGGGTCGATCGCAGTTTTTCTGGATTTTTTCAAACACCGTTTATCCGATCACTACCAAACCTCAGAGGGTAGTAGTCCTGACCGAGCCGGTCGATTTGATGTATAATTTGTAGGGGTGGCTAGTGCTAGTTAGCTGTGTAATGAATTAGAGGCTTTTATTTTGAAAATCAGTGTGTGTCTGTGTAAGTGTGTGTGTGTGTTTGTGTGTGGGGGGGGGGGGGGTGGGTTGGGGACACTCCCTAATGCATGTTAAAACATGTTTAAGTGTTTTATTTTGAAAATCTACACGTCAGAATATCCTGTCATTGTGCAGGGTCTTTTATTTTGAAAATCCATGTTTGTGTGTCTGTGTGTTGGCAGGTGTGTATAGTGTGTGTCTGCATATTTCTGGGTGGCTTGTGTGTAGTTTACCAGGCCTAGTAAGGTGTGTAATGATTTGGAGGCTTTTATTTTGAAAATCAGTGTGTGTGTGTGTGTTTGTGTGTCTGTGAGTGTGTGTGTGTGTGTCTGTGAGTGTGTGTGTGTCTGAGTGTAGTTGTGTATGTTCCTGTATGGAGCTTTTGGATGATGCTCTTTATCCAATGATATAGTTGATGCTGCTGTTACGGTTACCATGGAAACGGCTCCCTCAGTTTTCGGCTTCCTGGTTTTGTGACTTTTGTCTTTTTTTCTCTCTCTCCCCATTCACCGTCTATGTCGTTCGCCCACTGGTTTTTTGCGATTTACGTGAAAACCGTACGTCGGAACGGAAAGAAAAGTCACAGCACAGGTGTCCCGGTACAGCCGGACGTCCTGTAACAGTTTCAGGTCGCTCACATTAAAGCTGTGGGACTAGTTCTGCTGAAAATGTGTCCAGAAGAAGGAGAATAATACAGAAGCTAACACATTCTTCCAAGCAGCCAGCTTTTGCTTTGATGACAGCTTTGCACACTCTTTGCATTCTCTCAATCTGAACTGAACCACCAATGCTGTGCAATGCTGACATCTAGTGGTGGAATCGCAGGCTGCAGCCTCCTCATTCCAAAATCAATCCCTCCTCCACATAAAGTCAAAAGTTATAAATGTGAGTCATTAAATGAGAGGTTCCAGCAGAAACGTCCAAACATCTGAAGAGAAGCTGAGAAGCCTGAGATACAGGGGCTGCAAGCTGTGCTTCAACTGTTCCTGTTTAGACAATAAGAACAGATCATCACTGTCTTTTAAAATGTTCTGATCAAATCACATTAGTTTGTATATTTATATTACACACAGAGCTGTTGTTTCAGTCACATTCATTTGTTATGTGTACAGTGGGTGCAGGAAGTATTCAGACCCCCTTAAATGTTTCACTTTGTTATATTGCAGCCATTTGCTAAAATCATTGAAGTTCATTTTTCCTCATTAATGTCCACACAGCTCCCCATACTGACAGAAACACAGAGTTGTTGACATGTTTGCAGATGTATTAAAAAGACAAAGTGAAATATGACATGGTCCTAAGTATCAGAGCCTTTGCTGTGACTCATATATTGAACTCAGGTGCGTCCATTTCTTCTGATCGTCCTTCAGATGGTTCTACACCTTCATCTGAGTCCAGCTGTCTTTGATGATACTGATTGGACTTGATGAGGACAGACACACACCTGTCTGTATAAGACCTTACAGCTCACAGTGCAGGTCACATACTGGGTGATGACGTCCTCCTGCAGGTGTTACTGTGGAACAACTGCTCTGGATTGGGATGAGTCTGAATAGAACTTTGTTAGCTTTGTAAAGCTGTGTGGTAGTTAGAGAGGAACTGAAAAGAGTCAACAACAAGGAGTTGGTCTCCAATGGAATACAGTTAAACATCAGGGCTCGTCCGGGATTCGAACCCGGGACGTCTCACACCCTAAGCAAGAATCATACCCCTAAACCAACGAGCCATGTGTGACCTCTTATTTTTCATGTGTCAGTCGGTGGAAGAACAACACAAAGCACATGTTCTTCTTAGTTTGACATTGGTAAAGATATGAACAAAGATTGAACACTTTGCATATCACTGTCCTCCATGAGGAGACTCTCCTCCATGAGGACACTGTCCTCCGTGAGGAGACTCTCCTCCATGAGGACACTGTCCTCCATGAGGAGACTGTCCTCCATGTCTAGATAAGGCTTGCTGTCTAGCAGCTGGAGAAATGTCTTTTTGTGGCTGTGGCATTAGCTCAACATTGAATCATAAAGTTTGTTGCATAACAGGAAGTGGTCTTGTATTAGGGTGTGACCCTCCTGAGAAGCAGAACCTCTCCTTTATAGGGGCTGTCTTGATAACTGCCTCTCATTTCCACCTGTTGTCTGTTCCATTTGCACAACAGCAGCTGAAACTGATCCACAGTCAGTGTTGAACTGGACAGGCTGGTTTCACACAAGTGCTGCTATTTTCTGAAACAACTTTGTGAGTTTCTGTAGTGTAGTGGTTATTATCTATCAACAGATATTAAATTGATGTTTTATTGTATTAGCTCAACATTGGATGAAAACTGTTTAGATAAGCAAAGATGGTAGCAGGCTGCAGGGGTTAACAACTCAAAGCAGTGTGACAGGAGTGCAAAGCATTCCTCCCAAACAAGGACTTGAACCCTGGACCCACCTCACCTCCCTCATGTGTTGAAGTCCCGTCCTCTGTGTGTCTCCCTGTCAGTCACCCATTTAGGTGTCAGTTTGTTGATCCAAACTGTTTAACTGATACTTTCACATGAAAATATCAGGTTTTCTTTATATGACTGGTGACAGCCCTGCCTGCCTAATTAAGCCCTAATTTAGACACGGTGTGATTCTGCTTTTACTCCTCAGGGCAGGTCTTATGTATTTTAATGGGGGTGCAGCCTTCAAACAACGGCTGTTTTTTCCAAACCAAAGCGTTCAGACTAAAAAAAAAAACACAACCGGGGGCACTAGCAAGGTTTACTCTACAAATGTGTGCGATTTCATGTTGATCCAGTCTAATATGTGGAAATCGTGGCGAGTTAGAAAATAGGTTTGCTCTTTTCCAGTCGCCTCACCGTTTATATGGGCTGTGAATGAGGAAAAGTCCGGGACTCTTCCCGAACAGCTGGCTCTACAGGCAAAACGGTTTGGTGTTGAGTTTTAAGAGTGACACCCCCCGGGTAAGTTGAGTTTGAGACCCCTGTTGTAGATTTTTGTTAAAAAAAAAAAAAAAAAAAAAAGAAGACCATATGTCCCAGTTTTTGAGTCTCGTTGGTGCCTCCGGCTGCCTAGGTGTCTTCTGGATGATGTTTCCTAGAGGGAGCATGTAGAGGGTGAACAAGATCGGTCCGAGCACAGAACCCTGTGGAACACCGTGATTAACCCTTGTACCTGTGGAGGAAACTTCATGTACTGGGTCATGCCAGTTTTTGCCTTGGTGGCCACCATTCTCTCATCAACAGCCAGTTCTTTCCTTGGGTGATAATGATCCATGAGAGGATTGATTCTGAACAACCTGTCATATGCTGGTGTTCCCTTCTTCTTGTCATTTGTTTGGTCCTCCTCTGGGTCACTGGGGTGGATGTTCCAAAGCAGAGCCCTGAATCTGTCCCTAGGCATCACAGTAGCTGGTATCGGCACTGACGTGACTGTATTCTCCCTCCAGTAATCTTGGATATTTGGCAGTGACACCAGTGATGTGTATAAAAGCAGCCCAAAAAAACTTGTAGAGCTCCTCAACTTCAACATCAGCCCATTTGTACTTCTTCCCTGCTGCTTTGTTCTTTGCTACATACAAGTGGGCTCACCCTCTTCATCTTCCTCTCTAAAAAATAATTCAAGGGCTTGCTGGACATTCAGCGAACGCTTCAGAGCGCTTCAGCGAACGCTTCAGGAAAATTCTCATTTTCCTTACATCAATGTGAATGCTTGGTTTACGAAAAAGAAAAATCACAACTAATAAGCAAAACGTAACATAAATAAAAAAATATAAAATATAATCCAAAATAAACACTAGGAAAATCAGTGTATACATTGCTTTGAAATGAGCATGAAATTATTATACTCTGTGAGGGGGCCCCATTTCTCTCTGGCATGTGGACACTAACCACAAGTTGATAAGGTAAGTACAGTTGTACACATTGTCTGATATTATGAGTAACTGATAACACTGGACACGTTAAAGGATTCCCCTCATGGATAAATAAAGGAATTCTGATTCAGATGTCATGGTTTTTGCAAAATATAAATGCAGGGAGAGATTGTTTATGTAGTTCTTTTATGTCCACCAGGTACAACATTGTACTTTTTGGTGCAGTTGATGGCTACTCCAGAAAGGTACATTTACAGGTGTCAAGCACAAAATCCATGTTGTATACAGAGAGTAACCAATCAAATGAAAACGAATGAAAAATGAAAAATGCTTAAGTTTGACAGCCATGTTTTGTAATCAAATTCTTAGTTTTGTTCTATATGTGGGGGCGATGTCACTACCTACTGATACTAGTTTATTACAAAAGTATGTTTATGTTACTAAAATGCATGTGCTTTAAATAACATAGATAATGTGCTTGGAGGCTTCAACAAACAACCGTGCATCAACAGCATTTGCTGCTTTCAAAAAAGCAACATGGAATGCCCTCAAGGTGAGCTCTTTATAAGCTATCATTTGCAGAGTGGATGCTTATTGCTATAGCTTGTAGCCATACCCCACTCTCCTTGTCTTTGGAATACTCCTCCATCACATGCCAGCACCAGTGTTAATTTTGGCAGCAAATTTTAATTTAGTTTTTATTTTAGTCTTGTGACTAAAATGTCATTTAATTTTAGTCACATTTTAGTCATCAAGATTTTTCAACTTTTAGTCTAGTTTTAGTCGACTAAATCCGAGGCAGATTTAGTCGACTAAAATTCTATATATATATATATGTGTGTGTGTCATGAAATTAAGGTTTTTTTGTGCAAAAAACACATACACAGCTTTAACTTTTGACACAAAATTTTTATTTAAGTGCCCTTATCTTTTATGAAAAGAATTTTTAAAAACGCAACAAAAAAATGTGACCTGCTCTCCCTGAATAAGATATACACTGTTCAATAACAGAGTGCATGACATTCTTCACTGTCAGTAGCTGGAAATGCAACAATTCCTTTTAAGGATCTTCAACTACAACATAACTGCAAACCTCCAGATCTTGTGGTGCATGGAGATAAAAAAAATCTGTCAACATCAAAACACCTAATAAAAATATAACATTGCTTTCAGAATAATTATGCAACTTGTTGCTATAATTTCAGAAAACAGATTTATTTGGTTCGATTCATCTTAAGAAAAGCACTTCGCACCAATGTGACCCTTGCTCGGTTGCGCCAACCTCGAGCGAGATCACCTGTGACACTAAATACCCTCTCTGCAAATGCTTGAGAAGCTGGCATAGCCAATATGTCTAATGCAAAAGGTTTTAAGTTGTGATATAAGGTGTCACTTTTTTCCAGCCAGAAGTCAGTCCCTGTGTCACATGTGATGGGCTGTGAAAGCTCTTCCTTATACTTTATGATCTGCTGCCTCATGCTGCTTGTGGAGGTCCTCTGTTTAGACTTTGTGCTGCATTTTGAAAGAAACCTGAGGACTGGCTGCTTTGATGAGGACGGTGCTGATTTGGAGACCTCTGCTTCCTTCCTATTCTCCTCTCAATCATCTTCAGACAGATCCTCGTGTTGGGAATGTGACTGAGTGGACTTGACCAAGTACTCCCCTGCCTGTTTCAGCAGTTCCTGGATATTTTCATTATCCACTTCAACAAGAGTTTCACAAACAGTAGGGTTGACAAAGCAGGCAGCCGCTACAAGTGGTAAGAACCTTTCATCAGTTGGATCCAAGATCCATGCAAAGCGCTGGTTCATACTTCCTGTCATTTTCCATGCAAGAGCAGCAAGGTCTCGGTGGCTAGTGCTCTCTTCAAAGTCAGCAAGGTGGCTGAGTAGGTCAAAAAGAGCAGGAACCACAAGGGACATGGACATGGTGTCACTCTGAAGGGTTTGAGTGTGTTCTGCAAAAGGCAGCAGTAGTTCATGCAGTGACTTCAGCTTTTGCCACTCACTAGGGAGCAAGCTGTCCCAACAGAGGACTTGCGGAAAAGCTTCACCACTGACCGTGCTTTATCAAGGACTCTCTTGACACTTGCCTCCTTCTGTATTGTGTGGACGACGAGCTGTAATGTATGCACCACACATGGCATTCGTTGTATATCCATGTCAATATGTTGGTATCTAAAAAGGACGAACACAGACAAATGAGCATATTAATAAATAACATAAAAAGGCTTCCATTTACTGTAAATTACAAACACTTTATGGTGGATTACTTGTGGGATTAATAAATTATTGTAATTATCTTAGATTACAGATCTTGTGGGGAAAATGCAATTCCCTTTCATGTAAATGTAATGAAAAAATGGGCTCACCGCATGTCATCAGTTTCAGGCTCACAGTCACTTTCAGCCATTGGGGAGTCTTCTGAATCCTCAGTGGTGGCTTCTCCCTCTGGTATGATGCGTTTAAATGCTGCCACCATATTACTGCCATTGTCTGTGATCACAGTGATGATCTTCTCGTCTGATATGCCCCAATCTTGCATACATTGATCCACACATGCTTTGATGGATTGTGCAGTGTGTGGATGTGCCACCTGTTCCAGGGCCAACAATATATGTTCTGGCTTATTTTGTTCTACACAAAAGTAGCATGAACTAATAGCCAGGAAAGAAGCAGTCAGTCCTTTTTTTGTCCACAAGTCAATGCCAATAGCTATTCTTCGGGCAGCAGCCAATCTCCTTCTGAATTTTTGTACTTCACCTTCATAATATGTGTCTATCAGATTGCTTATTTTTGTTTTCTTTGGAACGGTGAGCTTCCTGTCCACTGTTTCCATCATAAAAACAAAGTCCTCATCCATTTTGCTATAGCTTCCTCCTTAGTCTGTTGCTCTTTAGAGTCACTTTTGTACTTTGCAGCACTTAAAAGAGCTGCTGAAATATGCTGCTGGGCCACCCTCCCTTTCTTTGCACTCGGTGGTCCACTGTTATCTTCTGAGGTCTTCTGTAACTGTGACGTGATAACAGAAAAAAAATATTTTTCTCGTCAACTAAGCTAACAAGTTTTTTTTAATTCACATTATTATTATGATTCAGATTCGTCCATATGTCTGTTCTTCTTTTTCTCCCAAGCGTTGTCATTTTTGGTCAGCATTCACGAGAAACTGAGTACTGAGTCTTCCATGTGCTTTTTCTTGCATCGCGGGGTCACATCAAATGTGTGCGTAACGTCCTTACGACACAAAGACATTACTTCTAATTGGCTTTCCGCCGCTGTCTCCTAATTCGTCCCGCCCTTCCACAAATAAAATCTGCTCTGATTGGATCTCGTCTCCATCAATAATTTCGTCTCGTTTTTATTCGTTGACGAAAGTGTCAATACATTTCGTCTTCGTTTTTGGCACCGTGCGTTTTTATTTAGTTATCGTCTCATTTTTATCAGCAAAAAAAGCTCGTTAACGAAAACTATGACAAAAATGTAGCTCTCAGCGTAAGTTCAATCAGGAAGACTCTGTTTCCCATCATTCACCATTTATCCCTATCCGCTTCCTAATCTTTCTCCCTCTCTCCCTCACTCCTCTGCTCCCCCTCTCTTCCGCTCACTTAGTCAGGTGCTTAATAGAAAGCACCTCCCTCACCAATCAGCTGTCGCTTTCCATCCCTCTCCTGACCAATCACAGCTTAGCACGAAATTTAAAAGTCTTCGTCTCTTCTCCAGCTGTCTTCTGATCGAACCCGGCAACGATTCTGCGCTGCTCTACGCTGCAATCAACTGGCATTATTCCTCCTCCTGAACTCACTTAATCCAACATCAGATCCAAATTCCGTCTCCCCTGCACCCGCAGCGGCTCCCGCGGCCGGTAAAAGGAGCGAGAAGTCAGCCTCCTCTGCTCCCAGGGCTAAACGAGGAACACTGCCAGTGCCAGTCTTTGTTTCTTCAATCAGTCGACCTCCACCTGAAGGCAGTCGTAGAGTCCACATCTCCTGCTCCTGCGGTCTCTGCCGATCCAGCCACTTGATCTCAGCCGCTGATCTTCCGTTCTCCTCCACCATCTTCCTGCTACACTCTGGCGTCTGCTCGGCCTGCCCCTCCTATAGGTAGGCCCTTCATTTCGCAATCCGCTAACATATGACATTAATTCTGCAGGCAGGGACAATATTTTAGTAAACCTCATCCCGCAATCTCCTCAGCGTCATAAATCTGTGGCATCTAGCTAAATTCTCAGCCGTCCTCATCTGCAGATCCCCGGCTGTCAGCGATCTGATCCATCGGGCAGTTTCTAGTCTTTCAGCGTCTTTCAGGATGTATGTGCTCAGTTTTCCCGGAGAGACGCCAAGAATGGACTATCTAGCTCTTTACCGGAGACCCCCATCTCAAATAGCCGGAAAACATATTCTATCAATATCACTTCCAGTAAGCAGCCCTTTCTCACTATTCGGCTACTAGCCTGGTCTGTGGACTGGACTCCGTATTTGGCCATGATCGCCGGGGTCCCAAATGATCTCGGGAATTCATGTGGCACTCGCGGGCTCACTGCTCCGTGTCCCTCTGTGCTTCAGCCTACCGCCATGGCATTCAGCATTTAACCTTTTCTCAATCTGCCACAGATATACAAGGCCGTCATATTATGGCTGTCACCTCTCCTCATCTGTAGCGCCTACAAGGATACGCACCCCAGGTCCGTGCGCAGTACGGTTTTCAAATCCTCATTTCGCGTTTGTCAACTCTCTGGTTCATGTCTGTTTTATTTCCTCTCAGTTTCACAGGTTAAAAAAAAAATCTAATCAGCACGATATGAAAACTCAATAGTCTCTGAACAGAAAGAACTAGAGGGGCTACCGTATATAACCTCCGCTCTCGTCTTCTCGTACAAGCCCCATCAGCATAGCCACACGCAATACTCCTGCAGAATGGCTTTATTCCATCTGTCCGCTCCTCGCTCCGGCCCATTTCAGCAATTAGTCTGATTACGCCGAACATTTGTCCCCTCTTTATGGCAGCGGATAGCGCTTTAAACTTATCTATTCATGGGCCTGGGAGCCGACTTCTCTGACCCATTTAGATTCCTCCATTCACCTGTTGCATTGGAATCTTTTCGGCATTAAGTGGGATTTAAAATATATATATTTCACCGTTCGTCTCATTTGCTTTAGTACCTGCATCTTCAATCTCGCGTCAAAGCCCTATGCCAGATCCTGCTAAAGAAGCTAGAGTTCCCTCTATGCTCACATGCTGGATGATTTCCTCCTCAGAAATCCCTGTTTAGTCATCTTCGGATCAGCTGCATGGAGCTTACTACCTGACGTATCAATAACGCGAGTCGATCCACTATCCATCATGACGATGACGTAGTCTGCATATTAAGTAGCCATGTGCTCGTGTTTACATGTATTAGACAAGCGAGTTCGCTATGCCGTCGTTAATGGGTATTTTGCTACGTATAAATTCATATGGTTTGACAGGTCACATATAATATAATAATATATAATAAACATATAGTAATGTATTCAGTTACTGAATACAGATTACATGCCCAAAACGTAATTTGTAATGTATTCCGTTACATTTCTCAGTCTGAGTAACGTATTCTGAATACTTGGATTACTCACACATTGAATCACATTTTAAGTGATTGAACGCAGCCATCAGCCCCTGCTGACTACAAAGGACGCGATAAAACATTCAATAGAAAATGTCCAGATTGTTCCATCAATGTTCTATTTAGAGAAACAGAAACGGAACGTAATGACAGAATAATATTTTTTAAACAATGCAACCAAAAGTCATTTTACACACAGAATCAATGTTTGAATACGTACATCAAACAGACCCATGTATAAAACCAGCTGACTGCAATCACACGTTCATACTTAAACGTTCATCAGCATCAGGTCTGGACGGAGTTAACTAGCAGCTAACGGCTAACTAGTTCACTTATCGAAGTGACGCTAACGGTGAACCGGCATCATGACGGAGGAGCATTAAGTACGCAGCGATTCAGACTCCCATCAGTCCGGCTGCTCCGTCCTCTCTATCGCCCGCACCTGCAGCAACGCGGGAAAGTACCGTCATGCAATCCACCGATTTCATCAATGTAACAGTATTCTGATTACCATCTCTTTAGAGTGTAACTGTAACGGTATACAGTTACTCCTATTTTGTATTCTAAATACATAATGTCGGTACATGTAATCCATTATCTCCCCAACACTGCGTAGGGCCAACCTTTCATATTTCCCCTCAGGATGCTCCTCCGCAGTTCCTGTCTTCCGTGTCCATGTTGCCTTGAACCAAGGCTGCAGCGTGATCTGCGGATCTGGTCTCACCTGCTAAGAGCTCTGCAACATGTCGATGAAGATTCTCAGTCATCCAGGTCATCATACGTAGAGAAGATTGAAGCAAGGCGTCTGGACTTGTAGAGTTTTCTTGAAGACGTTTTGCTGCTCATCCAAGCAGCTTCATCAGTTCTGCAACATGGTGTTATTCTTTTAATGATGATGTAGTGCATTCATCCAATTCTCTCGGGTTGTTCCAGATGGAGCCCATCTGTGGGTTTTGGGGGGTTCTTTCCTCCAAGGCCAGTGATTCGCTAGATGCCGGCCTTTAAATTCTCACAATTCTGTCTCTTCGGTCCTGCATGCAATCTATCCCATAGCCGGGCTTGCTTCATTTGGGTTCATCATTGGAAACGCATTTAGTTCAGATAAGGGTGCTCCTGGTGGTTCATACTACCTCACATCAGAACCTTGTCGTCTCACATGCATTTCAATTTCAGGTTATTTCTCAAACCTGCAGTTATACTATTAAAGGCATTCGAAGGCTTCTCCCTCTCCTCTAGAATCTCCGTGGCCTATAACCCTTTCAATTCTCCACTAATTGGTTTCAACCCAGATCGGGTGTATTTCTCCTTCTGTTGATTCTCTCCTGGAATCTCTCTTCGCTTAGCTTTTGGCTTTCTTAGAGTAGGCCTCCCATTCGTTCAGTCCTTCTAGAAGTCACCTTCTCAGAACTAGTATTCCATCTAACCACTACAGCTGCCGTTACACCCTAAATGCAGTGGTGCATGTTCAGAAGTCATAGCCCGCACTAATTCATCCTTCTGTCCTTTTAAATCCATGAGCGGTTATTTACAGGTTGCCCCAATTTAGATCCTCAAGTCCCTCGGTTATCACAGGAATCTCCCTCTGTCTAGGAACTGGTTCTATGCTCACTTCATACAACCTCTCTTCAGATCCCCATTATCCCCTAATCATTATTAGGGTCATTCCTTTAGAATAGGTGCAACTACTTCAGCAGCAACTCAGTGGCTCCGGTTCATGCAAGGCCATTTAGCTATGCTATCACAGCAGTGGGTGCTTTCATGCAGGCCATATAACTATGCTATCATAGCCAATGGGCTTGTTTCACGCAAGGCAATTTAACCAATGAATTCCTGCTAATGGCACGCTCAGTCATCTTCTCTCTACACATTCATCTTCAGGCCCACCTGGCCTAACTGGTAGAATTGTTAAACATATTATTACGTGATTTCATCATTATGTGAGTTTTCATCATATTACTGGTGGTGGTGTAATGCTCGAATCATGTATGTTGTCTCCATGCCCTCCTTTTCTCTATCCTCTCAGCTTTCCCTCAAGCTTTATAATTAATGTTCTGTCAGCCAGTGGGCTTCGTTTCATTCAAGGCATTATCCGTGCATCTCAGCCAGCGGGCTTCATTCTGTCAGCTCAAGGTATCTCCTCCATCTCTGCAACCACTTGGTCGATGATCTTCACTTCCTGTATTCTCCAAAATGTAACCATGTTAATTGGGCTATGGCAATGCATTTAACTGCACACAGGGAGAAAAGGTTGTTAAGAGCCTTGAATGGGTGTGAATGAAGAGACACAACGGATCTAAGTGCAAAAACAAAAATATATTATATTAATATAGTCCATACACAACACAAAGTTCAGTTCACAGGATCTCTTCCTGTGTTAACAATTAATTGTCCCAAAAAAATGCAATGAGGGGGAAAAAATAAAGCTGGTCCATAAATCCAATGGTTCGCAATCCAAAGGGGAAAATTGAAATGATCCTACCCGTTAAGCTCGCCACTTGCTTGCACAAGAATGTCCAATTGAAAGGTCAACAAAAAAAACCTGACCTGCAGGGCCAGAAGTAACAATTAGTAATCAATAAAAAAAAATTCAGTTTACCGGTAAACACTAGTCATAATCATAATAGTTTCAATTCAATACATTCAACATTTCAATATCTAAACACAGTTTAGTAACATTCCATGCAATATTCCAATAAGAAATCGTCCATTTTAACTGCGCAGTTTTCATTGCAATATTGACTTCCTGGTTAGTATTTCACATTAAATCAAAAGAAAACACAATAAATGAAAACACTTGCTTAACAAACAAGGTAGCCGAATTAAAGTTCACATTTTAATGTGTAAAACAAGGTGCACAATGTTGGGGTGCTTCAAGTATTGAAGGCTTAAATTAAGCAGAGTGTCTTAAAACACTCGCGTTCCAAAGGGAATTCCACTCGCGGTAGCAGCACCGCGTAACAAAAGTTTAAAACATTAACTAAACAAAACTGCTATCGATACAGAGTTCTTAGCTCGGTTAAATATAAATTATGCTTACCGCAGAGTCAAAGTGAGGTTTACAACATATTATTTGAGGAGAACCGGAGTTTCCAAAACGCTCAGCATGCCACCAGCCACAGCAGGAGTTGAAGTGCGGCCGGATCCCTCCGCCAGATAGGACTTATTTTTTGCCGCGATACTGAGACAACGAATCAGAGACGACACAGAGCGTCAGGTGGAGGAGCAACTAGTGCAGTCACGTGACATGGGTTACAGGTTCCCCCCCTGTTCTTATGTACGTCCCTGTACATGGTGCTGGCTGGCTGCGGATTACAGGCGGACAGATGGTAGTTGGCAGTTCATGTTCTTCCTCCTGTAGGGCATGAATGAAAGCTGTGGATAACCCATGAAACAGTGACTGAATGCTCTTCAGGATTGGTTGTCCAAGCTTGTTGTATTGCAGTCTGTCTGGAGGTTTCCTGGTTCGAGTGGAGATTCGTGTTGTTGGTTCTGGTTCAGAGTGGTCAGAATTGTCCGGTGATTCGGCTGAGGAAGAAATGCTAGATTCCAGTGGTAAGTCTGTTTCTATTTCAGGTTCAAAGGACAGGTTTTCTTCAGGTTCTATGGTAAGTATGTCAGGTTTTTCAGTGGTTTCGGGTTCGGAAATCCTCTCTGGTTCTGGTGTCTGTGCTGTAGGGACAGCAGGTTCAGAGGATGGGGTGTCAGTGGTGGAAATGGCAGTGGGAGGTGTCGGCAGATCAATCACACTGGTAAGTTTGGTGGGTTCAAAGGTAAGTGGTTCGTACCAATATTGTGGTATCAATTCCTCTTCATCCGACTGAGGTTCAGCAGGATCCTCTTCAGGTAAGGTGTCTGAGGTTTTTGGTTTTTTTACAGTTAGCTTAGTTTGGGCGGTTTCAGGTAAGTATCCACAAGGCAGTAGAAGGTCACGGTGGAGGGTTCTGATGGGTTTGGCTTTGGTTTCAGGTCGTACAGTGTAAACTGGGAGATCCCCGGCTTTCCTGATTACAACGTAGACATCAGTTTCCCATTTGTCTGCAAGTTTGTGCTTGCCACGGAGTCTCACATTACGGACCAGCACCCTGTCACCGATGTCCAGGTTGGAAGGTGTAACATGTTGGTCGAAGCGGGCTTTGTTCCTCTTCATGATCTTTTCTGCATTTTCCATAGCAATCTGGTAACTTTTCTGTAGATTAGTCTTGAGATTCTGGACGTACTCTGAATGACTTTCACCGTTTTCTTTCACAGGTAGCCCAAATAACAAATCAATAGGAAGGCGGGGCTGTCGACCAAACATGAGCTCATATGGTGAATAACCGGTGACATCGTTTCTGGTGCAATTGTAAGAGTGAACCAAAGGCTTAACAAAATCTCTCCAATGTGTTTTTTCTTCTGTGGTGAGTGTTCCAAGCATGTCCAAGAGTGTTCTGTTGAACCGTTCTACTGGGTTGCCTCGAGGATGGTATGGAGTTGTGTGAGTTTTGTGTATACCCGTCATTTTGCAGAGTTCTCTGATGGTGCGGGATTCAAAATCTGGTCCCTGATCGCTATGAAGCTTCTCCGGCATGCCATAATGGACCAGGAAGTTGTCCCAGAGACACTTTGCAACAGTTCTGGCTTTCTGGTTTGGAGTGGGGACAGCTATGGCATATTTGGTGAAATGATCAGTTATGACGAGTATGTCTTTTGTTCTGCTTTTGTCAGGTTCCAAAGATAAAAAATCCATGCACACTAGTTCCAGAGGTCGGGTGGTTTGGATATTCACAAGAGGTGCTGCTCTTTCAGGTAAGGTTTTTCGCAGAATACATCTTTCACAGGTTTTGATTTTAGTTTGGACATCAATTGCCATTTTCGGCCAATAGAATCTTCGCCGAACCAAATCGAGCGTCCGTTCAATGCCCAAATGTCCCATTTTGTCATGAAGGTCAGACAACACTTCAGATCGGTATTCTTGAGGCAGCACAAGCTGGTAGTAGAGATTGTCCCCCACCTGTCTCTTCCTCACGAGAACGGCATTTTGGAGCTCCATACGATGTTGTTCTCGGAGGAGAAGTGACAGTTCTGGGAGTTCATCCCTTACGGTGGGTGGTGGAGTTTCCCCAGTTTCTAGCAATGTGATGATGTGCCTCAGTGTTTGATCTTCTCTCTGCTTTTCAGCTATCTCTGTATGGGTAAGCTGATTGATAACAGGAGAGGCAAACTGAGTGTCGTTAATGAAGCTGTCAGGCAGACTGTCAGTGTGGATGGTAAGTGACTGGACAAGAGCAATCTCATCGGCCTTACTGTAAACAAGCTGGCGGTCACAGATTGCCTGGACAGTGTGCTGGTCAATGGTGATAGAGGGATCATCAAGGTGATATTGGGCAAACTTGAGGATTCTCTCCCTCTCTTTTTGGGACAATGGGTCATTAGTTACTGGTTCGTGTGGCATGCGTGAAAGAGCATCTGCATCCAGGTTCCGTTTTCCAGAGCGGTATATGATTTTAAAAGAGAATGTTGAAAGAGCAGACAACCATCTATAACTAGTGGCATCTAGTCGGGCAGAAGTCAGCAGGTAAGTGAGTGGGTTGCTGTCAGTAACAACTGTGAAGTGGGTGCCATACAAATAGTCATAGAACTTATCAGTGACTGCCCATTTTAAAGCCAAAAATTCCAATTTGTGAGCAGGATATTTGGATTCACAGCGTGAAAGGCCTCTGCTGGCATAAGCGATGGCTCTGTTTTGTCCATTTTGTTCTTGATACAGGACAGCTCCGAGACCTGTTGAGCTGGCATCTGTGTGAAGGAGGTACGGTTTCTGTGGATCGGCAAATGCAAGGACAGGTGCAGAGGTGAGTTTGGTAATGATTGTCTTGAAGGCTGTTTGGCAGGCTGGAGTCCAGCGACCTCCAAATGGCTCTTTGGGGTTGAAATACTGGTTGCGATTTATGGTGGATCGGATTTTCTTTTGTGCAGGTGGGTATCCAGCAGTGAGTTCATGCAATGGTTTAACTACTGTTGAGTAACCTTCCACAAACCTTCTGTAGTAGCCTGCAAAACCAAGAAATGAGCGTAGCTCTTTCAGGTTTGTGGGGATTGGCCAAGACTTGAGAGTTTCTATTTTATCAGGATCTGTTTGGACTCCATGTCTGGAAATAACATGCCCAAGGTACTTCACAGATGTCTGAAAAAAAATGCACTTTTCCACAGACAGCTTCAGTCCATATTCTTTGAGTTTGGCAAGAACTTTCAACAATCTCTCCTCATGTTCTTCCAGTGTAGGTGCAAAGACAATGAGGTCATCAATAAAGACTAATACTTCTTTCAGGTTCAGTTCTCCCATACACCTTTCCATTAAACGCTGGAATGTACTGGGTGCATTTGTGACACCTTGGGGCATTCGATTGAACTCATAGAAACCAAGTGGGCATGTGAATGCTGTTTTCTGTTTGTCCTTTTCATCCATTTCTATTTGATAATATCCTGATTTCAGGTCAAGCACAGAGAACCATTCTGATCCAGATAGAGCAGTGAATGTGTCTTCAAGCTTTGGCAGCGCGTAGGCATCTTTGATGGTTTGTAAGTTTAACTTCCTGTAGTCAATGCATAATCTCACACTTCCATTTTTCTTCCTCACAACGACTATGGGTGAAGCAAAAGGTGACTCTGACTCCCTGATGACTCCCGAGTCAAGCAACTCCTTCAAATGCTGTCTCACTGCATCCAGATCTTGGGGATGGATGGGCCTGGGACGCTGCTTGAAAGGAGTAGGGTCTGAGAGCTTTATATGGTGTTTGACTTTGTCAGTTCTCCCAAAGTCGAGGTCGTGTTTTGCAAAGACTTCCGGGATGCTGTTGAGTTTCTGTATTATGCGATTCTTCCATTGAGGTGTTAAAGGTGAATTGCCGAAATTGAAATTGAATTCAAGATTTGGTGAAGACACAGGTTCATGCACGCTCTGTTCTTTACTCATAATGGATTGGATGGCGCTGATCTCAGCAATGGCGGCTCTGGCTGGGAGGGTTATGTCATGGTCAGACTCATTCTTGATCACCACAGGTAAGTGATATGGCTGATGAGTTGGGAGATCTACTACACAGGACTGGACAATTATACCACCAGGTAGTGAGAAGGATACTGGATGCTCAACCAAGATGGACTTTTCAGACTGAAGGGAGCGAGTGATTGCTATGCCCTCCAAGGCAACAGTGTGTCCAGCCGGGATGGTCTGTGGACTGGTGGAGTGCAGTTTCAGGATGCCATGATGTAGAACGTTTGCCAGCCTGTGTCTTAACTCAAGGATTTTGTGTACTGCTCTGTAGCCATGTGCATAGGGGATGAATGAAGGGTGAGTGGAGAGGTAAATTTCATACATAGGGTCAAGTGTGTTGGTGCCGATGAGAATGTATGGCTGGCTGGAGGTTCGGACATCAGGCACCACTAAGGCGAGGGTGTCAACATCCTGAGGGGCACCGAGGAATTCAGGTGGGAAAGTGACAGTTAATTCTACATACCCCATGTATGGGACCAGTTGTCCATTAGCTCCTTCAATTTCCAGCAGGTCATGCAATGATTTTATCTCTTGATCTGGTAAGTACTGTTGGTGAAATGATTGAGAGATAGTGGTGACCTGAGATCCGGTGTCCAGTAAGCAATTGAATGTGTTACCGTTTATTGTGATCTGCGCCGTACTTTTTGCACCGATGAGTCCTTTTGGTAGTGAGATGGCTTGTCGAGGTTGGTATTTGGGACTTGGTTCTGAAACAGCCTCTGCCTGTCCCCCTGCAGAGACTGTGTCTAGTTTAACTGATTATTGTTTGAATCCCATGCTTGTTGTTTCTGTTGTAATTTTTTCTTCTTCTGTTGTACAAGTGTTGGATTTGGGGCATTATTACATCCAGCTGAAATGTGTCCATCCTCTCCACACTTGAAACAATATCCTGGTCTGGGTCTGGATGTGTTGCTGCTGAGTACTGGTTTTGCTGGTTTGTTTTTGGCTGAGACTGGATTGGAAGAGGGAGATGAAGGGGATCCTTGTGCCAGCAAGGCTGACATCTGCCTTTGTAATTTCTGCATCTGTTGCTTCAGCTCACTTATAGCCTTGTTGTCAGTGTGGCCACAAGAACATGCATTCTGAGAGTGGACATGAGCTCGCTGCTTGGAGGTTGTAAGATGTTTTTTCATCAGACTCTCTTTAGTCAGCTGCCTGTCCTCTTCTGTACGGAGCATTAGCAGAAACTCAGAAAAGGATGGTGGGTTGCTCTTCCTGTGCTCCAGCTGCAGCTTGTCAATCACAGTGTCCCAGCACCCACGACAGAACTGCTTAAGTAGATGTTTGTCAATGTCAGAAAATGGAATGCCACCTCTCTTCACCACTGTGTTTAATGTGAGTTGTAATCGTTGTAGATAAGCTGATGGTTTCTCACCCGGATCTTGCAGAGTATTCAGAAATTGAGCAAAGAGTTCCTCTCCATCTTTAACAATTGCGTAGGCAGAGTCTAACACTTTCAAATAGACAGTTGGTAATGTGTCTGGACCCAAACCTTTGACAACATCTGCAGCAGGTGAGAGCAGGCTTTCCAAAATTCTGCGAGTCACATGTCGAGGTGGAAGGGATGGATCAGCCAGCAGCAACTCAATATATGATTTCCAAGTTTCATAATCAGTTTCATTATTTGGTCTGGGGGATTTTCCAGAAAAAGGACGGATTCGGAGGGAAGGTAAAACATGAGCATTCAAGTCATCAGTTTTCACAATGTGTTCAACCACCACTTTTTGTATTTCAGTTGGATTTAAATCAGAGGCAGACAAAGTCAGTCTTTGGGTTCGGGGCAGCGACCTCTGTTGGTCAGGCATGGAAGGGCTGGAAGCAGAACCAGGTTGGATATTTTGTTCAGTTGGTGACCCCTGTTGGCCAGACAAGGGTGGTGCAGTTCCCACAATCTGAACTGAAGCTTCCTCTTCCAAGTCACTGCTTTGTTCGACAGAATCCAAATGTTGACTTAGCTGATTCATGACTTCCTTTAAAACATCTTCAAATTTTTCACCACTGTGGTCTGCCATTTGCTTCAGTTGGTTGATGTAGTCAGGGGGGTTTCGAACTCCTGCTGTGGCTGGGCATTCAGTGGCAAGTAATTTGACACACAACATCAAATCAGGATCGATCTTGGATTGGTAAGAATATGGCAATAGCGGTTCGAGAGCGTTTATTGCTGTGCGGTAAGTATACTCAACGATCAGGTTTTTATAGAAAATACTTTTAGGATCGTCAACATAAATAGTGTTCTTTATCGAACCATACTGCTTAAGGCAATCTATTATTTCCTCATCACTCTCTGTGTTAGTAACACCGGAAATAATCACAGAATGTGAAACATTTACCCCACTCTTTTCAATGAAATACATTTTTTTTTTGGACATTTCTAAAAAAAAAAATTATACATTCATACATTCATTCACACCACCATCAGGCTCCTGGCTAGCTCGCCAAGTGTAACCATGTTAATTGGGCTATGGCAATGCATTTAACTGCACACAGGGAGAAAAGGTTGTTAAGAGCCTTGAATGGGTGTGAATGAAGAGACACAACGGATTTAAGTGCAAAAACAAAAATATATTATATTAATATAGTCCATACACAACACAAAGTTCAGTTCACAGGATCTCTTCCTGTGTTAACAATTAATTGTCCCAAAAAAATGCAATGAGGGGGAAAAAATAAAGCTGGTCCATAAATCCAATGGTTCGCAATCCAAAGGGGAAAATTGAAATGATCCTACCCGTTAAGCTCGCCACTTGCTTGCACAAGAATGTCCAATTGAAAGGTCAACAAAAAAAACCTGACCTGCAGGGCCAGAAGTAACAATTAGTAATCAATAAAAAAAATTCAGTTTACCGGTAAACACTAGTCATAATCATAATAGTTTCAATTCAATACATTCAACATTTCAATATCTAAACACAGTTTAGTAACATTCCATGCAATATTCCAATAAGAAATCGTCCATTTTAACTGCGCAGTTTTCATTGCAATATTGACTTCCTGGTTAGTATTTCACATTAAATCAAAAGAAAACACAATAAATGAAAACACTTGCTTAACAAACAAGGTAGCCGAATTAAAGTTCACATTTTAATGTGTAAAACAAGGTGCACAATGTTGGGGTGCTTCAAGTATTGAAGGCTTAAATTAAGCAGAGTGTCTTAAAACACTCGCGTTCCAAAGGGAATTCCACTCGCGGTAGCAGCACCGCGTAACAAAAGTTTAAAACATTAACTAAACAAAACTGCTATCGATACAGAGTTCTTAGCTCGGTTAAATATAAATTATGCTTACCGCAGAGTCAAAGTGAGGTTTACAACATATTATTTGAGGAGAACCGGAGTTTCCAAAACGCTCAGCATGCCACCAGCCACAGCAGGAGTTGAAGTGCGGCCGGATCCCTCCGCCAGATAGGACTTATTTTTTGCCGCGATACTGAGACAACGAATCAGAGACGACACAGAGCGTCAGGTGGAGGAGCAACTAGTGCAGTCACGTGACATGGGTTACAAAAACACTGAACATGTGCTCGTATCTCAGAAATCTCCGTCCCTGGTGAGTTTCACCTATTACCGCTGTATCGTCAATTCATGTCTGCAAACTTCATTCTCACGGCATTCCCGAGGCCTCATATCAATGCACCTTCTACTGGCGGGCTTCATTCACGCAAGGCCTTAAATCAATGCATTCATAGCCAGTGGGCTTCGGATCTTACAAGGCCATTTAGCTTTGCTTTCACAGCAGCGAGTTTTATTTCAGACAGGTCACTTAATCAATGCCATCATGCCAGCGGGCTTAATTCATACTAGGCAATATATCTAAGATATTCCTGCCAACGAGCACGCTCCGTCATATCTCACCACTCGTTCACTTTCAGGCCCTTCTGGCCTAGCTGATATGCTTATTAATCATATTATTGGGGTGATTTCATTATGTAAGTTTTCATCACTTACTGGTGGTGGTGCAAATCTTGAACCATGCTTAATTTCTGATTAGGCTGTATAAACAACACAATTTCAGCCTGTGGGCTTCGTTTTAGGCTTCATTTTAACACAATCTCAGCCGTTGGGCTTTGTTTAAACAAATTCCTTTTTCCATCCTTTCCCGTGCTTCCTTAGCTTGAGCACATGCTCGCTAAACTCTTCTACGCCTTCCTCGACTTCCTAAACCCTCCTCTTCCTATGCTGTCCCTAGCTTAATCCCTAACTCGCTAAGCTCTGTTTCTCCTTCCCCCTCTCAAGGCATCAAGTCCATAGATTGCTGTCATGTTATGCATTCTTTTTAACAATTGTCTTTCATTTTACATGATTTCCACCTAGAGCCCAGATATGTAAGTATTGACCTTAATTCTCATCTCTGTCTCTGTTTTGGGGGGATCTTATGATCCAGCAGCCTCTCCTCTTGCGTTTTCCCCCCTTTCCGGATGTGGTCTTCACGATGGGGTCTAGGACGCCAATGCACATTCAAAATTTGTACTTAATAAATCTTTCTCATTCAGTTCGCTGAGTCTCTCATGATTGAAATGGCAAGAGGTGGCACCGATGCACTATCGCCGCCGTTATGCGAGCATGACTGTGCTGAACGGGTGCATCTACGCCATGGGAGGCTCTGATGAGCACACACCTCTCAGCAGTGCTGAGTTCTACCAGCCAGAAACCAACCAGTGGCTTGAAATTGCACCCATGCATGAGCAGAGGAGCAACGCCAGCTGCACAGCACTCAACGGCAGGGTGGGTGGAACACAATGGAACATACCAGAGAACAGAAAGATCTGTTTACGAAACACTGCTGCCAGTTTGAGCCAACAAAAATGACCATTTCTTATTGTCCCCCTCACCCCCCCTTTTTGTATTCAGATTTACATATGTGGTGGATTTGACAGGAATGAGTGCCTGCAAACAGCAGAGTGCTACAACCCAGAGACCAACCAGTGGACCCGGATCTCTCCCATGAGCAGCCGGCGCAGTGGACTAGGAGTCATTGCATACAACAACCATGTTTATGCAGTAAGTGCATGAAAGAAATGTGTGACCAGCTTTCATCAGCGCTTTAAAGCGGCTAGTTTTTATGTGACAATTGAATTGATAAGTGATGCATCTTCTTCTCATGTTTGACTCCAAAGGTTGGTGGCTTCAATAGAACAGACTATGGCTTCAATAGAAAAGAGTATCTGCAGACCGCTGAGGTCTACAACCCTCACACCAACACCTGGCACAACGTGTCCTCCATGATGACACCCCGCCGCAACTTTGGCATCGAAGTAGTTGAGGACCGGCTCTTTGTTGTCGGGGGCTTCAATGGCTTCATCACCACCTCTAATGTTGAGTACTATGACAGTGATACGAATCAGTGGTCTCAGGCCTGCGACATGGACGTCGGCTGCCGTGATCTGAGCTGCTGTGTGCTTTCTGGTCTTCCCAACATGGCCGACTACACCATCCCTCGTGATTCGTGATTTCTGTAAATCTTGTATAAATATGAATGAATGAATGAATAAATGTATAAAGTGATGTAACAACACTGTCACAGTACCTGGCTGTAAATGTATATCATCTGTTTTATTCGGTTTATAAAGGAGTGTACCATTAAAACACTACTATTTATGAGCGGATCAGTTATCTGATTGAACATCATGAAACAATTTTCAAAGTTTGACAGGTTCAGTTTATTTTTTACCTAATGGTCGCTCAGATCAAGCAGCTGTGGTAGACACAACTGTTTGCTATCAAGTTGTGGAGGTGGAGGCCAAAAATATATACCCTGTACTAGGGCTGCTCGATTATGGCAAAAATCATAATCGCGATTATTCAAACCAATTATTCATGCATTAGAAAATTGGCTTTTATTGAACTTGAAACTGGTTTTTCTTTTTCACACATCGACTAATGTTTAATTACAGCTAAACTGACGAAAAATAAATCATAACAAAATGAAAATAACATATATGGAAATAATACACAATAAATATCTAAAACTATGTGGTAGAGAACTCAATGCCAAAATGAACCCCAGAGCAATTTAAACCAACATATACGAGTGTAGTATACTACTGTATACTAATCGTATATGTACAGTATACTGTTCAACTTAAATATGTTTAAATATTATTGTGTTTGAGGCCCAAAGGAGTAACACACTTTGTAACAAAAGATGGATTATTTTTTTTAATTTATAAATTAATAATTTTTTAATAAAAAAAGTTTTTTTAAATAGACAACTTTTCAAAATACTGAATGTGGGAGAAACCCCCGACTCCCTGCAATCTTCCTCATAAAAACTCCGCGTCCAGCCATTGACTCCAGCCACCAGTCTTACGTTTGAGGCATCGTCTGTGGTAATACAGACGTTCTCCTGCTTTAAATCCCACACAGCCACCACTTGCATCAGGCCTTCGTCAATGTTTTGCCCCGTGTGGTCTTGAGGAATAAAAGAAGCCTGAAGACACTTTGTCTTCTGTTGGGGACATAAAAATCTTCTGGATCCTTTTGTTCGTCTTCCCCGGTTCTTTGATTAAGAAGAAGTGGACAATATCTGGTCTCAAAATTACAATTTATTCTAACAGTAAAGAAGCAAATTCTGAGTCACACAAACAGAAGCTTCAGTGGTTGCCTGGCCTCACAGCCAGAGAACAACAACCATTCTTGTAAACACCTTTTATCCTATCTTGAGATAACATAAAATCATGTCCTTCCCTAACTCTGCACCAATGGGGTCAGCTCAACTGATATTTAGTTTACCTTATTTGGTAATGGTTAAACCTGAGAGTCAGGAGAAAACAAAAAGGAAATAGCAGGGGGTCCCCTTTTGTCAGTCGTGAACCTAAGTTGAAGATAAGTTCTCCAGGAGAATGATCACTGTCCCATACGAGCGACTTTATGACGCCCCATAAAAGCTTACACCTCTTCCCCCATGTAAGTTCACTTTAAGTCCTAACATCTCATAGGCTGTGGGTCAGATCTGGAGGTGACCAGGAAGACAAACTCACAGGAAGGGTGGGTCGTAAAATGGGGTCATGGAGGTGAACACATCCTTTCAATCAAGATCTGGATTTACAACCTTAGCTTGATATCAACCAGAGCTGTCTCCAAAGAGCAGACAACAGCTAACAGAGGAAATGAATTACAAAAGTCTACGAGAAGTAGGGAAATGACACACTTCTCAATACATTCAGTATATCTTATGTCTTCCTTTGATCTTCTGTAAAACTTACTTAACACATAAGTACTTATAAAACACATTACAGTAATATGCATACAGAAATGAAAACTTCATGTTAGGGACACACTTCTAGATATGTGGACCCACACCACATAACAACATCATGCAAAATAAAATCTTTCACCTAACAAATCCTTGACTGGTCAAATCTTACCTTTAGCAAGTAGATAGAGCCTTTTTAAAATTTGCTAGCTCTGCGTCTGTAAACACAAAATCACCTACAAACAAACCAGCCTGTTTGACCCCAATGGTACCCCAATGGTACAGCAAATCACTCTCTAAGGAATATGACATGCAGTTTTTAATTTAGTAAACAATGTTTAGCTTTTAATCTTAGTGAAACTGAGGGAAAATCGCTGCATATCAATTTACGATGAATGAATTCCTCGATAATTTGCATCCCTATTCTGACCTGGAAGATTGAGAAGATCGGACCAGTTGTATTTTGGAATATTTGAATGCTTTTTTGTGGAATACTTGATGCGGCCCAGCCTCGACCCCCATGTGTAGAACACAGACCTTAAGGGGCCCCACACTGAACAGACTGTGTGACAGAGGCTGGGGATCAATGCCACCATTGTGAACACAATACCAGGAAGTTTAAGGCCTTTTTTTCATATACAGTGCCCATGTTAGTGCCAATATGTCTCATATACGTGCTGGCTACTACTCTTTTTACACTATGAGACTGACGCGCTGCCTACTGCGGCTGTGGTTGCTGAAATATGATCCTTTTTTTAACAAAGACATCTACATTGCAGTATGTTAGTGAGAATATCTCTCATATGCGCGCTGACTACTGCACCAACAAAAATTCTTAATTTAACCTTTAGGAGTATGTACACACCTTAAAACTGCTGTGAAAATATGATATGTTAATACGTAGAGAAGATTGAAGCAAGGCGTCTGGACTTGTAGAGTTTTCTAGAAGACGTTTCGCTGCTCATCCAAGCAGCTTCATCAGTTCTAACTGTTTGGTGGGAAACATGGTTTATATGTGGTTACAGACCTATGTGGGTGGGTCTGGGTAAAACTAACAAACAATAGCACTAAATGTTTCCATAGTTACCTGTGATGTTCTGGCTGACTGGGCCAGGTGTGTCTAACTGGCCCAGACTGGCTAACGACTATGAAACTGCCGGAGGGGGACTGGTTGACAGCCCTTTGTTCTTACTGTGAGTCTGTGCAAACTTCCTGGAATGGATGGAATCACTGCATTGTATGTGGTAGAAAGATGATAGCTGTGTCCCAATTCAGGGTCTGCATCCTTCGGAGTGCGCATTTTAAGGCCGCTTACGTCACAAAGCTGCGCGAAGGCTGTCCCAATTCGCCAAAAGTCGAAGGGTCCTTCAAATGCGTCCTCCAAATGCGTCCTCCTTTTGCCTGAATTTGGAGGACGCATCGCTACCATCCTTCGTGGCCTTAAATATCCCACAATGCTTTGCGGGCCTACTTTTTGTCCAATAGTACGATGACGGACCAAGCGAGCGGCAGCGGCAGGAGTGCCGAATTCACATTCAAATGTAAGTAAAGAGCAGTAGTTCGAGAGTTTTAAAATGCTAGTAGCATTAAAAAAATGAGTTTTATATTTACAAACATGACGTCCTGTTGATACGAGGCGCTGTAAACTAAACGCTTTGATTGAATGTTGTTTCTTGTTGTTTACTGTAGTATAGTATAAAGTATAGTTCACGTGAGGAGCAATATTATCGTTATTATATCAAACGGTCATTCTGCCTGTTGTCATTTTGTTGAAGGAGGAGCAGAGAGAAACAGAAGAAACCTGACAACTGATAACGGAGGAGATGAGGCTGGAGAGGGAGAGAGAGAGAGAGAGAGAGAGAGAGAGAGGGAGAGAGAGAGAGAGAGGGGAGAGAGAGAGAGAGGGAGAGAGAGGGAGAGGAGAGAGAGAGGGAGAGAGAGAGAGAGGGAGAGGAGAGAGAGAGAGAGGGAGGGAGAGAGGGAGAGGGAGAGAGAGAGAGAGAGGGAGAGAGGGAGAGAGGAGAGAGAGAGAGAGAGAGAGAGAGAGGGAGGGAGAGAGAGGAGAGAGGAGAGAGAGAGAGAGGGAGAGAGAGGGGAGAGAGAGAGAGAGAGCAGAGAAAGAGCGGACAGACCTCAGCTCATACAGAGGATGGTGGACAGCAGTGATTTTATGTTCTGTTATTTAAATGTTACTTATTAAATTGTGTATTAAATCGTTCTTGTCTCTGTGTTCTTAAACTCTTCTAACCTTGTTACATCATGTGTTTTCACCTATTTATAATTGAAGTAAACTTTTGAACAACTTCTCAGTGACCACAGTAAATCATTTATTGTTCTGTTATGTACAATATTTACAAAGACACAGAACATTTCTAACTATTTACCAGTGGGCATTATGAAAATGTACAGTTTATTATTTATAAAGATCAGCAGAAAATACTATTCACAAAGAACATATATATAAATGTTTGGCTGAGCAGGAGTCCTTGGTGCTGCTGGACTGGATGATGCCACGATGAAGACCTTGGAGTCCTCTGGCTGTGAGTGGGACATCATCTGGGGGAGGGGGGTGCCTGTCTCCTCTGTCCACCACATCGTCCATCAGGGTTTGCAGAGCTGACGATCGGCGGCTGCCATGTTACTAAAGATGTTTTTAAAAAGGGCAAAAATAAAAATAATAACTTCAACAGAGCGGCTTCCAAAGCAGCTTAAAATATGAAAAGCTATAAAATATGTATCCTCACCCTCCAGAGGTGATGATGGTCAGTACACCTCCTCCAGGACAGACAGCTGGTCCTGCAGGGAGCCCCACTCTCCTCCACCCAGCAGTAATTCTCTGGTGCAGTGACAGACCTGATGCTTAATGACACATTAAAGCAGTGCTTTCAGGGTTATTTGCAGGGTTCTTACACATTTAGCTATTAATTTAAAGTATTCAAATTACAAACAGACCCTGTATCAAGTCTTACAATTGATTCAAATATAAATTACATTTAATCATATTTGTCTATCTACTGGTTATATATCTAGCGTTTGCTCAGTAACCGGTATATTAATTATGATCAATAATATGGTTAAACAGCAGCTTACCGTCACCTCCCCACTGCGCTCTCCCAGCCTGAAGAAAATGAGCCGTCACCGGTTTTGCTGCCGCTGGAGCCGCCTCTCCTCTTCCTCCAACAACAAATAAATATATTAAAATATTCCAAATGTCTAAATCCACACTGTTGTCCCGCTTGTTGTGTGTCCGTGTTGTGTCGCTGTCGCTGCTTTTGTTTTTCCCGGGGCAAAATTTATGACGTCGCGCCACAATCAGGAAGTGATTTGAAGGCCAGACTGTCCCATTTACCAACGGTGGAGGATCCTCCGGAGGATCCTCAGGAGGACGCGGCCTCCTGAGACCGCGTAGGCTGCGTCCTCCGAAGGATGCAGACCCTGAATTGGGACACAGCCAACGAGTACAATGGCGTGAGAGAACTCTCTGGGCAAATAATATGGACGTAGACTTACCGCTAGCAGTTCAATGTCCGGGCTGCACACACGCTCCTTTACCGTAACGTGAAACACACACTCGCTCTTTGTGAGAGATGTTAACTCTTCCATCTTACCCAGTGATCTGACATTACCCATGACGATAGAAGGAAGATACGGCTTGTATCTTCTTTTCCTCAGCTGTCTTCTTTTGCCCCCTCTGCTTCCGCGTTGTTTCCTTCTTAGTTCTTTGGGGATTTCGTGTCGCTGGCCATACATCCCGCTGTGCTGGAGATTCATCAGCTGATCCCTGGTGTAAACAATGGAGCCCTAGATATTTTATGTTTTATTATATATAAATATAGTAAAACACGGCAGTGCCTTTTTATTCACTGTCTCCGTCTAATGAACACAATGCGGTGTCTGTTCTGTTGCCGACAATAGAGGCAACACAATAGAAGAAGCCTACTTAAATCACTACGTTTAGCGGAGGTCTTCAGCTTCACACAATCCATGAGTCCCATAGAGGACTGCTAAATGTGAAGAAAGAGACAAGCATGCCTTCACCTATTGAGGACATGATATCACAGTGTGTGTCTGTGATGAGAACAGAAACAACAACCTGAGGGAGCCAAGACTCCCAGGTCCAGACAGACTGTGAGACAAGGCAGGGACTGATCTCCTCCTCTATGGGGCTCTGAGGATCTCAGATTACCATTCAAAGGTGGAAGAAGGAAGTTGTTGTAAATATAGATTATATGATTTTCAAAAGGGAGCTGGAGATCAAATGTGAACTCCAGGTTAGTAAGAGAGGGGCAGAGGGTAGAGTTGTTGCTGGAAAATGATATGGAGGAGATGGGGAAGGACTAATTGATCTTGATGAAGATTCTCAGTCATCCAGGTCATCAATGGTAGAGAGGATTGAAGCAAGGCGTCTAGAAATCTCTTCAATAAAACTCTACAAGGCATAATTTAATTCTGCGATTCCATGATCATGGAAATCATAGGGCCCAAATAGAGGCTGTGTGATTTAAGGAGGTTGTGGAGTGACCACTGTAAAAACTAAATACATCTGACAGTTGTAACTTTTACAGAGTAACTGTTGATTGAATTTTATTCTTTGAGAGTCACTTGAATGTTTGAAACTAGGTTGGAGCTCTGATAAAAACAGCCACATGTATGTGTCCTATCACAGCACAGCAGAGTGACAGTGTGTGAGTCCCTCTAGTGGATGCTGTGGAGTATTGTGTTGTCTTTGCTCCAAAGGTTTTTGTACAGAGTTGAGCTGTTTCCTGTCACTGTGGGCCTCACAGCACAGTAGTACACAGCAGAGTCTGTCACTGCAGCAGAGGACATCTGCAGGTGGATTTGGCGTTTGTTGCTCACTTTAACTGAGAATCTGGACTTATTTTCTTCTTTTGTTCCATAATGAACGATCAGGAACTCTGGAGGTTTTCCTGCATATTGTCGATACCAGTAGAAATAATCAGTGCCTGCATCTCTGCTCAGAGTGTAGGTCAGAGTCAGAGTGTCTCCTTCCAAAGCTGTCACTTCATCTTTAAATGGTGTCAGTAAATCCTCAGAGGAGCCTGAAAACAACAAAGATATATTCAGCATGACATTTGGATTGGATTCTGGATCTTTAACTTAGTTCAGGAGTTTCAGAGTTCATCAGTTCAAACAACATCAGAATGTTTTCATGTCTATCGGCTCCTTTTCCATCTGGATCCATCTTTGGATGACTTACCAGTTTGAAAGGAGACCATCATCATCCAGATGAAAAGCAGGAACATTATTTCCAGCTGTGCTGAATGAACAACAGAGAGAACACAGCAGCTCTTCACTCCAACATGCAGCCTTTCATATTCAGCTGTGTAGCTCCGCCTCTTGCTGTGCTCTGTTTCCATTCAGGCTGATGGAAGCTGTAGAGATGACAGTGATGCTGCAGCATCATCATCCAGGGAGCTCAGACTGAAGGAGGGCCTGCTGTTAGAGCAGCTCTCATGTAGACTCTCTCTGCATCCTGCATCACTTGCAGCAGGTTTATTGTCTTTCTCTGGGTTTGGTCCTTGGGGTGGACCAGTCTCTGTCTCAGGGTGGAGCTGGGTTTAAAGTGTACTGGGATCTGATGTGTGTTGAAAGTCCCTCAGAGTTTCTCAGAAGCTCCTGACACATATGGATGAATGTTCCTCTGTGTGACTGCTGCTGTTCTGATCGGGCTGTCTGCTCTTCTTTCTGTTGGCCTCTTTCAGCAGGGTCCAGTTTGGGTATCCACATGTTCTGAGAGCTGTGTTTATTGGTGTTTGCTCCTCAGTTTGTCCTCCTGTCTTTGTGGGATTGTCTGAGCCCGGTGGAATTCCACAGGTGGACTCTGACTGCTGGTCCTTTGAGGCCTCAGAGAACTGTCATTCAGATATGAGTGAACCCAGGCTGGTACTGTCCCACAGAGGACTGATCAGGTCTAAGACATGTGTGAGTGAACGGCTGCACTGACAGCACAACAAGGACACTGTATTCATCAGTGCAGAGAGGAAAACTACAACAGACTCCTACAACCTCACAGCATCCCTGTCTGCTCCACCTGATGAAAGGGTTTCTAGCAGGGAGGGGTGGTGTTCTTATGAGAGCCCGTCTTTATAGATTCACGTGGTTTGATCCTTTGAGTTTACTCCAAAGGAACTCTGTGGACATATGATGCAGAAATGCTGCAGTTACTCATGGTCCTTATGTGTGAGTCCATTAAAGCTTCAATGAAGACATTTCAATAGATTTCTGTAAAACGTTTGGTCCAAAGAGGATTCAGAGGAGACTGAACATGCTGAAAACAAGAGGATGTGCTGTTCAGTAAGAGCTCAGAGCAGCTTTAACCTCCACTGACCAGTAACAGGTCACAGAGGACAGAAGGTGATGAGACCAGTGATTAAAAACCTTTTTAAAATAGATGTAGGATTTGGGTGGAGTGCACGGGTGGATGGATTCAGATCTACAGAGTCAGATCAGTCTGACTCTGCACTGACTAAAGTGAAGGACTGCATGAAGTTAAAGAAGCTGAATCAGTGAGTCACACTGAACAAAGGAGGAAGCAGCTAAAGCTGTGACAGTGTGTGAGTCCCTCTAGTGGATGTTGTGGAGTATTGTGTTGTCTTTGCTCCAAAGGTTTTTGTACAGAGTTGAGCTGTTTCCTGTCACTGTGGGCCTCACAGCACAGTAGTACACAGCAGAGTCTGTCACTGCAGCAAAGGACATCTGCAGGTCCATTTGAGTTTCATTCACTTTCACTGTCAGTCCTGGAACTGGAGCTGCTGCTATGTCTCCGGACATCACATGAGAGATCAGGAGCTCTGGAGGTTTTCCTGGATATTGTTGATACCAGAAGAAGTAATCAGCAGAACCTTTTGAGAAGGTGCAGCTGAGGGTAACAATGCTGCCTTCTAAAGTGGACTGTTGAGTCTGCACTGCAGTGAGTTGTTGACAGCTGACACCTAAAGGAAGAGATAACATGTTGTCAAAAACAGAAGCCCCTTCAAAAAACATTAGAACTGAAGTGTTTCTGCTGAATCTTACGTACCTCTGAGAACAAACAGCAACAGGAGAGAAAGTAGAAAACAGTCCAATGACAGCATGTTGAAGAAAGAGAATGTTTCTGCTTTGTGGATTGAACTCTGCTGAATCTGGAAGTTTCTCTCTCTTCTATAGTTCAGTCCCAGCTCAGCTCCTCCCTCAGTGTCTCTGTCTCCTCTTTGTTCTGTCTCTTAACCAGGAGGAAGAGGAACTAGACAACAGACTGCTAGCAGCACTCTGACTCTCTGACTGGACCTTACATGTCATAAACCAGCTGACACAGCTTGTTGATGTAACATGTAAATGTGAAGGTCAGAGGATGGAGGGTTGAACCCTGTGGAACACCACAGCCTTACAGCACAGAGACTTCTTTAATGATGATCAGATCAAACAGACTGAGTCTGTGATCCAGTTCATGGAGATCCTCTGTTCAGGCTGAGTCCCCTTTCAATAGCAGATCATGTCATGCTGCAGTCATTGATCATAATGACTGACAGAAGTTACACATCTGCTCCTCCACTCAGTGTGTGAGTCCCCTTAGTGGATGTTGTGGAGTATTGTGTTGTCTTTGCTCCAAAGGTTTTTGTACAGTTGAGCTGTTTCCTGTCACTGTGGGCTGCAGAGCACAGTAGTACACAGCAGAGTCAGACAGCTGAAGCTTCTGGATCTTCAGAGGAACTGATGTCTTGTTGATTGTTGCATCAATTCGTTCTCTGATGGATTATCTTTTGTTCCAGAGAAATGTTGCAACAACATCTTTAGAGAGTCGTTCACTTCTTGTTTGTACCAGAACAAAGTGGGACTTGGATCACTGGTCTTAAAGGAGCATCCAAGTGTTACAGTGTCTCCTTCAGAATCAGAATCAGAATCATGTTTATTGCCATGTAAGTGAAGGGGGTTCACATTACTAGGAATTTGCCTTAGTGATTGGTGCATACAAAGAACATATAACAATTAACATGCAATAAGATAAAAACTAAGATAAAATTAAAGCTGCAAGCAGCATTGCGGGCCCTCGCGCACCTTGCGATCCGCGGGGCTATCGCAGTCTTCCCTCCAATGCTCTCGTCTCCTATACTCTCCTGTCCTATGCTCTCCTCCTCTCATTTCCACAAATATACAACAAACACATGTTTACAACCAAACTTTCCTGCTACCAGTAGGTGGCGCTATGACCGTATCATCCTATTAGCATATATATCTGTTCAGACTCGGGTCCATAGCAGTACAGTAAGATTTTGTCCACATTGCATAAAGTATATGGGTAGTACTGCATAAAACACAGCGAGTTCCTTTGTAATGGCGAATGGTCAACTTTGAGGCCACTCCCCCACCACACGGTAATACTTTTGAAAGAGTTTTGGAATGCGTCTATTCCCTATGGTGTCCAAAGTTAACACAGTGAGTTTCAGCTCAATTGGATGAAGTATGTGAGGCTTGAAAAGTTTTGAAGCAGGGTCAAAAAAAGGCAAAAAATTGCCACAAAAGTCAAAATGGCGGACTTCCTGTTGGGTTTGGAGGCGGGGTCCAAGAGAGTTTTTTGTGCGTCTTGGGGTGATACACATGTGTGCTAATTTTCATGAACCTGTGTCAAACTGGCCAGCGGGGCTACACATTAGGGCAAAAAATACAGGGAGTTCCTTTGTAATGGCGAATGGTCAACTTTGAGGCCACGCCCCCACCACACCGTAAGACTTTTGTAAGAGTTTTGGAATGCTTCTATTCCCTGTGGTGTCCTGAGTGGACACAGTGAATTTCAGCTCAATTGCATGAAGTATGTGAGGCGTGAAAAGTTTTGAAGCAGGGTCAAAAATAGGCAAAAAATGGCCACAAAAGTCAAAATGGCGGACTTCCTGTTGGGTTTGGAGGGGGGGTCCAAGAGACTTTTTTGTGCGTCTTGGGGTGATACACATGTGTGCCAATTATCATGATCCTGTGTCAAACTGGCCAGAGGGGCTACGCGTTAGGGCAAAAAATACAGGGAGTTCTTTTGTAATGGCGAATGGTCAACTTTGAGGCCACGCCCCCACCACACCGTAAGACTTTTGTAAGAGTTTTGGAATGCGTCTATTCCCTATGGTGTCCTGAGTGGACACAGTGATTTTCAGCTTGATTGGATGAAGTATGCGAGGCGTGAAAAGTTTTGTAGCAGGGTCACAAATCGCCAAAAATTAACAGAAATTTCAAAATGGCGGACTTCCTGTTGGGTTTGGAGGGGGGGTCCAAGAGACTTTTTTTTGCATCTTGGGGTGATACACATGTGTGCCAATTTTCATGACCCTACTCAAATCAGGCAAGGGGGGCAGGCAGAAAAACCTATGAAAACACAACATTTTGTGTAGCCAGTAGGTGGCGCTCTGTCAAAGCCTCAATATTGTTGTATAGATGTGTTTAGGGTCAGACTCTGATCATACATGTGACATTTCGTACAGATCGGACAGAAAACGAAGAAGTTATTGAGACTTTCTGTGTCCTCAGAAATGGTCAAACTTTGAGGCCACGCCCCGGCCACACCGTCAGACTTTTGTAAGAGTTTTGGAATGCGTCTATTCCCTATGGTGTCCTGAGTGGACACGGCGAATTTCAGCTCAATCCAATGAAGTATGCGAGGCGTGAAAAGTTTGGCAGCAGGGTCACACATCGCCAAAAATGGCCACAAACCTTCAAATGGCGGACTTCCTGTTGGGTTTGGAGGGGGGGTCCAAGAGACTTTTTTGTGCGTCTTGAGGTGATACATATGTGTGCCAATTTTCATAATCCTGTGTCAAACTGGCCAGAGGGGCTACACGTTGGGGGCGCTATAGAGTCATTTTCCTATGTGCGTTTCAAACGTCAGCAAATTTCAAAATTTTTCGGGCGAATGAATTTTTCTACCAAGTTTGGTGAGTTTTTGGGCATGTTAAGGCCCCCAAAAATGCGATCTAAGGGGGGGAAAGAAAAAAAAAAAAAATTAAAGCTGCAAGCAGCATTGCGGGCCCTCGCGCACCTTGCGATCCGCGGGGTCATCGCAGTCTTCTCTCTTATGCTCTTGTCTCCTATACTCTCCTGTGCTATGCTCTCCTCCTCTCATTTCCACAGATATACAACAAACACATGTTTACAACCAAACTTTCCTGCTACCAGTAGGTGGCGCTATGACCGTATCATCCTATTAGCATATATATCTGTTTAGACTCGGCTCCATGGCAGTACTGTAAGATTTTGTCCACGTTGCATAAAGTATATGGGTAGTACTGCATAAAACACAGCGAGTTCCTTTGTAATGGCGAACGGTCAACTTTGAGGCCACTCCCCCACCACACGGTAATACTTTTGAAAGAGTTTTGGAATGCGTCTATTCCCTATGGTGTCCCGAGTGGACACAGTGAATTTCAGCTCAATTGCATGAAGTATGCGAGGCATGAAAAGTTTTATAGCAGGGTCAGAAAACGGTAAAAAAAATCAAAATGGTGGACTTCCTGTTGGGTTTGGAGGGGGGGTCCAAGAGACTTTTTTGTGCGTCTTGGGGTGATACACATGTGTGCTAATTCTCATGATCCTGTGTCAAACTGGCCAGCGGGGCTACGCGTTAGGGCAATAAATACAGTGAGTTCCTTTGTAATGGCGAATGGTCAACTTTGAGGCCACGCCCCCGCCACACCGTCAGACTTTTGTAAGAGTTTTGGAATGCGTCTATTCCCTATGGTGTCCTGAGTGGACACAGTGAGTTTTAGGTCATTTGGATGAAGTATGCGAGGCGTGAAAAGTTTTGTAGGAGGGTCACAAATCGCCAAAAATTAACAGAAATTTCAAAATGGCGGACTTCCTGTTGGGTTTGGAGGGGGGGTCCAAGAGACTTTTTTGTGCATCTTGGGGTGATACACATGTGTACCAATTTCATGACCCTACTCAAAACAGGCCAGGGGGGCAGGCAGAAAAACCTATGAAAACACAACATTTTGTGTAGCCAGTAGGTGGCGCTCTGTCAAAGCCTCAATATTGTTGTATAGATGTGTTTAGGGTCAGACTCTGATCATACATGTGACATTTCGTACAGATCGGACAGAAAACGAAGAAGTTATAGAGACTTTCTGTGTCCTCAGAAATGGTCAAACTTTGAGGCCACGCCCCGGCCACACCGTCAGACTTTTGTAAGAGTTTTGGAATGCGTCTATTCCCTATGGTGTCCTGAGTGGACACGGCGAATTTCAGCTCAATCCGATGACGTATGCGAGGCGTGAAAAGTTTGGCAGCAGGGTCACACATCGCCAAAAATGGCCACAAACCTTCAAATGGCGGACTTCCTGTTGGGTTTGGAGGGGGGGTCCAAGAGACTTTTTTGTGCGTCTTGAGGTGATACATATGTGTGCCAATTTTCATAATCCTGTGTCAAACCGGCCAGAGGGGCTACGCGTTGGGGGCGCTATAGAGCCATTTTTTATATGTGCATTTCAAAAGTCAGCAAATTTCAAAATTTTTCGGGCGAATGAATTTTTCTACCAAGTTTGGTGAGTTTTTGGGCATGTTAAGGCCTCCAAAAATGCGATCTCGGAGGGGGAAAAAAAAAAATTAAAGCTGCAAGCAGCATTGCGGGCCCTCGCGCACCTTGCGATCCGCGGGGTCATCGCAGTCTTCTCTCCTATGCTCTCGTCTCCTATACTCTCCTGTGCTATGCTCTCCTCTCATTTCCACAGATATACAACAAACACATGTTTACAACCAAACTTTCCTGCTACCAGTAGGTGGCGCTATGACCGTATCATCCTATTAGCATATATATCTGTTTAGACTTGGCTCCATGGCAGTACTGTAAGACTTTGTCCACATTGCATAAAGTATATGGGTAGAACTGCATAAAACACAGCGAGTTCCTTTGCAATGGCGAATGGTCAACTTTGAGGCCACTCCCCCACCACACGGTAATACTTTTGAAAGAGTTTTGGAATGCGTCTATTCCCTATGGTGTCCCGAGTGGACACAGTGAATTTCAGCTGAATTGCATGAAGTATGCGAGGCATGAAAAGTTTTATAGCAGGGTCAGAAAACGGTAAAAATTACAAAAAAAAAAGTCAAAATGGTGGACTTCCTGTTGGGTTTGGAGGGGGGGTCCAAGAGACTTTTTTGTGCGTCTTGGGGTGATACACATGTGTGCTAATTCTCATGATCCTGTGTCAAACTGGCCAGCGGGGCTACGCATTAGGGCAATAAATACAGTGAGTTCCTTTGTAATGGCGAATGGTCAACTTTGAGGCCACGCCCCCAACACACCGTAAGACTTTTGTAAGAGTTTTGGAATGCTTCTATTCCCTGTGGTGTCCTGAGTGGACACAGTGAATTTCAGCTCAATTGCATGAAGTATGTGAGGCGTGAAAAGTTTTGAAGCAGGGTCAAAAATAGGCAAAAAATGGCCACAAAAGTCAAAATGGCGGACTTCCTGTTGGGTTTGGAGGGGGGGTCCAAGAGACTTTTTTGTGCGTCTTGGGGTGATACACATGTGTGCCAATTTTCATGATCCTGTGTCAAACTGGCCAGAGGGGCTACGTGTTAGGGCAAAAAATACAGGGAGTTCATTTGTAATGGCGAATGGTCAACTTTGAGGCCACGCCCCCACCACACCGTAAGACTTTTGTAAGAGTTTTGGAATGCGTCTACTCCCTATGGTGTCCTGAGTGGACACAGTGATTTTCAGCTTCATTGGATGAAGTATGCGAGGCGTGAAAAGTTTTGTAGGAGGGTCACAAATCGCCAAAAATTAACAGAAATTTCAAAATCGCAGACTTCCTGTTGGGTTTGGAGGGGGGGTCCAAGAGACTTTTTTGTGCATCTTGGGGTGATACACATGTGTGCCAATTTTCATGACCCTACTCAAAACAGGCCAGGGGGGCAGGCAGAAAAACCTATGAAAACACAACATTTTGTGTAGCCAGTAGGTGGCGCTCTGTCAAAGCCTCAATATTGTTGTATAGATGTGTTTAGGGTCAGACTCTGATCATACATGTGACATTTCGTACAGATCGGACAGAAAACGAAGAAGTTATAGAGACTTTCTGTGTCCTCAGAAATGGTCAAACTTTGAGGCCACGCCCCGGCCACACCGTCAGACTTTTGTAAGAGTTTTGGAATGCGTCTATTCCCTATGGTGTCCTGAGTGGACACGGCGAATTTCAGCTCAATCCGTTGAAGTATGCGAGGCGTGAAAAGTTTGGCAGCAGGGTCACACATCGCCAAAAATGGCCACAAACCTTCAAATGGCGGACTTCCTGTTGGGTTTGGAGGGGGGGTCCAAGAGACTTTTTGTGCGTCTTGAGGTGATACATATGTGTGCCAATTTCATAATCCTGTGTCAAACCGGCCAGAGGGGCTACGCGTTGGGGGCGCTATAGAGCCATTTTTATATGTGCATTTCAAAAGTCAGCAAATTTCAAAATTTTTCGGGCGAATGAATTTTTCTACCAAGTTTGGTGAGTTTTTGGGCATGTTAAGGCCTCCAAAAATGCGATCTCGGAGGGGGAAAAAAAAAAAAAAAAAAAAAAAAAAAAAAAAAAAAAAAAAAAAAAAAATTAAAGCTGCAAGCAGCATTGCGGGCCCTCGCGCACCTTGCGATCCGCGGGGTCATCGCAGTCTTCTCTCCTATGCTCTCGTCTCCTATACTCTGCTGTGCTATTCTCTCCTCCTCTCATTTCCACAGATATACAACAAACACATGTTTACAACCAAACTTTCCTGCTACCAGTAGGTGGCGCTATGACCGTATCATCCTATTAGCATATATATCTGTTTAGACTCGGCTCCATGGCAGTACTGTAAGACTTTGTCCACATTGCATAAAGTATATGGGTAGTACTGCATAAAACACAGCGAGTTCCTTTGTAATGGCGAATGGTCAACTTTGAGGCCACTCCCCCACCACACGGTAATACTTTTGAAAGAGTTTTGGAATGCGTCTATTCCCTATGGTGTCCTGAGTGGACACAGTGAATTTCAGCTGAATTGCATGAAGTATGCGAGGCATGAAAAGTTTTATAGCAGGGTCAGAAAACGGTAAAAATTACAAAAAAAAGTCAAAATGGTGGACTTCCTGTTGGGTTTGGAGGGGGGGTCCAAGAGACTTTTTTGTGCGTCTTGGGGTGATACACATGTGTGCTAATTCTCATGATCCTGTGTCAAACTGGCCAGCGGGGCTACGCATTAGGGCAATAAATACAGTGAGTTCCTTTATAATGGCGAATGGTCAAGTTTGAGGCCACGCCCCCGCCACACCGTCAGACTTTTGTAAGAGTTTTTGAATGCGTCTATTCCCTATGGTGTCCTGAGTGGACACAGTGAGTTTTAGCTCATTTGGAGGAAGTATGCGAGGCGTGAAAAGTTTTGTAGGAGGGTCACAAATCGCCAAAAATTAACAGAAATTTCAAAATTGCGGACTTCCTGTTGGGTTTGGAGGGGGGGGTCCAAGAGACTTTTTTGTGCATCTTGGGGTGATACACATGTGTACCAATTTTCATGACCCCACTCAAAACAGGCCAGGGGGGCAGGCAGAAAAACCTATGAAAACACAACATTTTGTGTAGCCAGTAGGTGGCGCTCTGTCAAAGCCTCAATATTGTTGTATAGATGTGTTTAGGGTCAGACTCTGATCATACATGTGACATTTCGTACAGATCGGACAGAAAACGAAGAAGTTATAGAGACTTTCTGTGTCCTCAGAAATGGTCAAACTTTGAGGCCACGCCCCGGCCACACCGTAAGACTTTTGTAAGAGTTTTGGAATGCGTCTATTCCCTATGGTGTCCTGAGTGGACACGGCAAATTTCAGCTCGATCCGTTGAAGTATGCGAGGCGTGAAAAGTTTGGCAGCAGGGTCACACATCGCCAAAAATGGCCACAAACCTTCAAATGGCGGACTTCCTGTTGGGTTTGGAGGGGGGGTCCAAGAGACTTTTTGTGCGTCTTGAGGTGATACATATGTGTGCCAATTTCATAATCCTGTGTCAAACCGGCCAGAGGGGCTACGCGTTGGGGGCGCTATAGAGCCATTTTTATATGTGCATTTCAAAAGTCAGCAAATTTCAAAATTTTTCGGGCGAATGAATTTTTCTACCAAGTTTGGTGAGTTTTTGGGCATGTTAAGGCCTCCAAAAATGCGATCTCGGAGGGGGAAAAAAAAAAAAAAAAAAAAAAAAAAAAAAAATAATAATCCTAAGGGTTTCAATAGGGCTCTTGCACCATTCGGTGCTCGGGCCCTAAAAATAATAATCCTAAGGGTTTCAATAGGGCTCTTGCACCATTCGGTGCTCGGGCCCTAATTAAAGCTGCAAGCAGCATTGCGGGCCCTCGCGCACCTTGCGATCCGCGGGGTCATCGCAGTCTTCTCTCCTATGCTCTTGTCTCCTATACTCTCCTGTCCTATGCTCTCCTCTTATTTCCACAGAGATACAACGAACACATGTTTACAACCAAACTTTCCTGCTACCAGTAGGTGGCGCTATGACCGTATCATCCTATTAGCATATATGTCTGTTCAGACTCGGGTCCATAGCAGTACTGTAAGATTTTGTCCACATTGCATAAAGTATATGGGTAGTACTGCATAAAACACAGCGAGTTCCTTTGTAATGGCGAACGGTCAACTTTGAGGCCACTCCCCCGCCACACGGTAATACTTTTGAAAGAGTTTTGGAATGCATCTATTCCCTGTGGTGTCCTGAGTGGACACAGTGAATTTCAGCTCAATTGCATGAAGTATGTGAGGCGTGAAAAGTTTTGAAGCAGGGTCACAAATAGGCAAAAAATGGCCACAAAAGTCAAAATGGTGGACTTCCTGTTGGGTTTGGAGGGGGGGTCCAAGAGACTTTTTTGTGCGTCTTGGGGTGATACACATGTGTGCTAATTTCATGAACCTGTGTCAAACTGGCCAGCGGGGCTACGCATTAGGGCAATA